>NC_068310.1:36292490-36392490 GCF_025860055.1 Xyrauchen texanus | reverse complement strand
GATTATGTATTTTATAAAAGCTAAAATGTCACCAAAATTATGAAATAAACATTTTAAAATGTATATGGCCGTAATTGTACATGTTAGAAATGAAATAACAGCATTGTAAAATGAATAACCGCAATAGCTGAAAGATTATTTACTTCATACTGTATGTAAGCAAAATAGACGTTATAACTGAAATATACCCAAATTAATTTAAATTAAAATTAAAATCGAAATCTAATCATAACATCGTGGTGTATCGCGATGAATATCGAATCGTGACATTTGCATCATATCGTGAGGTGGCTGGCAATACATTGCCCTAATAATAGTGTAGGCTACTAGATTTACCTCACTGTGACTTAATTTAAAATGCCATGAATAACAATATAATACAGAAAATACTATTAAAAAAGATGGTTTGACATCATGCACCTGAATCATTTACAAGCACATTCGATTATTAATGCATGGATATAATGCAAATTCATCCATGTTATGCCATTTGAATAGGAATTGTCGGTTTTAACACATAATCTGAATAGTAAGGGACATATCCAAAGCGATTCTGGGTGATAGTATTTGATAGAATTGATAGTCTTTGACAGAAGCAGAGAGAGTGACGGGCTCTTAATGCAAGATCAAGTAGAAATAACAGCTAATTCACTGCTATATAAGAGCGTGCACTGTAAGTACACACAGAAAGACCAAATAACACCAAAGGACGGTTCATCTTACCCCTTTCGCCGTAATTTAGAAGCGTAATCTTCCTGATATGTTGCTGTGACTTGTACTTTGTGCGGTCATGTGCTCACCGTCTGTCGAGTGGTGGCAGCCATGCCAGTGACGTCGTTGTCAGAATAATCACATTGCAAATGTCAAATCACAAAGACGTCTTATTCAATATTTTTCTGTATGGTATTGCATTTTAAAATGGTTGGTTTAAATGTCAAATATTTTTTTCCTATAGTTTATGGTTTTATTAAATGTTTAATTAAGTCACGTGATAGCTGCGCGCTCGTTGGTGTTTGAGGGCTAGTCACGTGATCTGGGTAAAGATGGCGGACTCGGAGATGTGTGTCAGGTAAGACGGAAGAAAGAGAAACTTACTGGGGTTGTTTTCAAAGAGCTTGAGTGAAACGAGTTATGGGAAAAGGCGTCGATATTTTAAATATCATAATCAGTCGCAAAATCTGCGTGAAAGGTGTCCTCAAAAATGCGTTTATTTGAAACCTATGGGCCGCACGAGTCGGTCGCGTGCGCTGGCTGACAGACCCGCGCTACTGATATTCAAATTTCAAATGTATTCTGGCAGTTTATAACGGGAGTTAAAAAGCTGTTCATACCCTCTTTGAATTGAAGACATTAATCTTGAGTATGAATTGACATTTATATTTGTATTGATTGTGTTGGTGAGGACAAACTGTTGGAGAAAGTCTTGAAAGAGTTTCATTGTGTGGTTACCCAGGGATATGTATGATGGCTAGTATATAAATAGTTTACGTAGGATATAAAGGTATAACGTTTGGACCTGTAAACAACACAATGGCACCTAATGTGTAAACTTTGAGTAGAATCTCCACAGTATGTATGAAGGATAAATGTAGTGTTTTTGAATACAGTATATTGAGGATGTGACGACTCAATTGTGACGAGAAAGAGGGCGTGGCCGGGTCGTAAGGATGGCCGCCCGGCCCCGCCTTCCGCCTCGTCACAATTGATTATCTGTACACACTTACAGCTAGAATGCCAATGATCTACAAACCTGTCATTGCTGCACATGGAGGATTTTTTTATGAGAATACTTTGAAACCGTTTAAGAAGTTCTGCACATTTATTTCAAACTGTATTAGTAATTTTTCACATTATTAATGTCCTCCAGACTATACATTGTGGTCAGTTGAATGCCACTTTGGGGAATAAAAGTAGCAATTTCTCTCCATACGAGCAAAATCTGTACATTATTCCAAACTTTTGGCCACCAGTGTATATATTTACAATTTATAAATCCATATAGCCTATATATATGTACGTGGTTTAGATGTTGTGTCAACACAACGTATGTTAATGTCTGTGAACTAGTGAATTATGACTAAGTGTCTAAATATATATTTATTTAGGAGCAGCCGGGAGTTATGGACGATCTTGCTGGGGAGATCTGCACTTCGAGAGCCGGTAAATTAATTTACTAATCATTAATTTTTTTATATGGTTTTGTCTTTTAATAACTGCATAAATGCGCAGTGCTTGAAATTATTTTTATTTTTTTAAATGTGCATGTACAATTAAAATGGCCTGTTACAGATTGGTTAATAATCTTTTATGGTACTCCGTAAATTATATAGTATTCTATAAGCTGAGCAGGTAACAATTGAAAAAAGGCTTGATAATGAAGCTGAAGGTTGATATATAGTATTGTGTATGTGTCTCCTCTCTCGCCTTCATCTCTGTTGATTAAATTTACAGGCCCAAATCGAAGCGGAATTAGATCGGAACTGGGAGAGACTTCTGCAGGGTCTGTCCTTCTTCAAACCACCCAGGTAATGCTTTCAACACCTGGATATCCTTGTATTATTTAGATAATACACGATTAGTGGTCTCATTGATGCATGATATGCATAATAATTGTTCTCAAACGGTTGTTGATTCTGTTTAATAATGGTATGACTGAATGATTAAATGTTATGTGCAGCACATCGGCCGCAGACAAGCTGAAAGCCGATAAAGACACGGCACAAGCTCTCAAAGAATTTGGCCTCAGAATCAGTAAACTGCTGGTAAGTACTGTGACTGGATTTTTGAGGCATGCCATAAAACACATCATGGGCACATTCTTACGCTTATGTAGACCATAGATGCTGTCTAGCTAGGCTGCTCACTACACGGTCATTATAAACACACATACTGACATAATACATATAAACACGGTGAGTCTGACTGGATTGAATCTTCAGGGATAGAAAAATAGCTGTTATTTTTGTGTTTTTTTTTATGCCAGGGTTTGGATGAACAGCAGAGTGTCCAGATTCTTCAGTGTTACCTCCAAGAGGACTACAGAGGGACTCGAAACACACTCAAGGTGAGATTTCATTGTTCCTCTATTGCTAGTCTCCGCATCAGACAACACATCCATGTAGAGGTCTGCATGGGACTGTTTTTTTCCAGTTTCTATCCCACAACCGAACGTTCCCTCTGAATTATACTTCATGTTCACCCACCCTCTACAATGATTTTCTTCCTGACCGGTCCCGTTCTCAATCCCGCATTTGTTTTCCACATAGAGCCATACAAACAACTAACCCCTAGAGTCACAAGATCGAATCCAGGGTGTGCTGATTGACTCCATTATCATTAATGGACTCCATTGAGTCATTATCGGACTTTAAATTGCCTGCTGCAAGCAACACTCTCATTATTATACATAGGCCAACGGTTTATTTGTGAGATGTTGTGGACAGTATTTAGAGTCTGTTGCCAATTCTTTATGTTGGGGTGTCGGACAGACAACTGATTGCTTTAATAAACTGTTGCAGAAGAAAAAACTGTTGGATGCCTTGAACTAGGCTACACATTGTGCACCCACAATAATCTTACAGTTATGCATTTTTAAGCACTCTGGTTACACTGAAGTGCATCACTGAGCTCGAGATGCTCAAAAGTTGAGTTGTGCCCTAGATTGGAGCATCTCATTATATTTCTCCTATTTAGTTTTTGTGTATTTATCAGTTTTCTTATTGTATGGTTGCCCTTAGCATCCACATATCCCCCAGAAATACATCCACTAAGACATGCAATTGTGATATGATATTAATATTTACCATCAGTGCTGATGCATAATAAGAAAATGATCAAATAATCATAAATGCTATTTTTTTCTTCTTTTCACACCGTAAACTACCCGTTAGAAACTCACACTGTGGCATCCCTAAAATATATATATATATATATATATATATATATATATATATATATATATATATAGTTTTTAAATCAATTGCTCGATTAATCTGTTATCAGCTTTCTTTTTTCGGCTTTCTATCTTGCTTCTGGATAGCCAACTAAATCAAGCAGTTCTGTTTGGCTGCTAAAAACAACCATATGGCTCCTAAAAGTCAATGGCTTTATTCATTTATTAATTAATTTGTTTCTAGAACCCTGAAAATGTCAAGAGCGTTTTTCGAAATGTACAAGCTCTGATTGGTTTGTATTATGAACCACTTTGTTCATTATACAGCTATTAGTGTGATGTCATCCGTTTTATCTTGTCATGCTGTGGTTGATAATTTAGTATATTGGTCAGACAGTCTCTTCCTGTGTTAGTGGATGGCACCAGACTTTATGGGAACATTAAATATCTGGTTGCATGAGATTCATATGCTTTGGTTAACTGTCCTCTATTTGGTCTCATCAGGCTGTGCTACAGGATGAGAGACAGAGTCAAGCTCTTCTTCTGAAGGTGAGAACATCTCGTGTCTGTCTGCTTCCTGTATCTCATCTCTTTGTATTTAGGCCTTTGCTAATGGGAAAAAATAATAATAATGTTTTAAGCAGATCTTTTTAAAGAAAGTACAAGTAGCACCATAAAACCGTAACAACAGGCTTTTTTTTCTTTTGTGAGAATGTATCTGGAAAATGCATCTTCCCTTTTGCTATGCACTCATATGAATGCCTTGAATGATTTGTGGTGTTGTCATTGTACAGATAGCAGATTACTACTATGAAGAAAGACTTTGTGTGCTGCGCTGTGTGTTACACCTCCTCACATACTTCCAAGATGAAAGACATCCATACAGGGTAAACTGACAATGAAAGATCAACTGTTATACCAGACAATCCAGAAAACTTGAACCTAAGGTTGCTTCATTCCTCTCTCTTCAGGCCGAGTACTCCAACTGTGTGAGTAAACTGGAGAAAGATCTAGTGTCCAACTGCAGACAACAGTTTGGGTCACTAGCCAAATCAGAAGCTCCGACATGGGAGACGCACGGAAACCTGATGGTGAGAGGATGTTTGAAATGTCTGCTCACTTTTAGAGCAATATTGCACCAATTTCAAGACTATATGAAGCAGAATGGTGAAGTGGTACATTTCCAGTGAAAAAGGAATAGTCATACAATGGGACTTTTGGGAGATTGTGAAAAGTGAACTATGGTATTATTTGTTATTATTTTTCCCGCCCTTGTATATTTACATCAGCAGAATAACCAAGATAACTATCAAAGAACTATCTGGGTCATATTTCACCCCAAAATCAAAAGATTTTGGTAAGTTTTACATAAAGAACATGAAGACCATTTGAGGATCGTGATGATTGTTTTTATCGTGATGTAATTTTAATATGATAATTAAGCAAATATAAATGCTGTCGATTGAACTTAACTTGTATTGAACCCGGAATATTCCTTGAATTTTAATAGCTGTCTTTCTCCCTCTGTCTGTGTAGACGGAAAGGCAGATGTCCCGCTGGTTTCTTCAGTGTCTGAAGGAGCAGGCCCTGCTTCTGGAGATCTTGTTCCTGTATTACGCATACTTTGAGATGCCACCCACTGACCTTTTGACCTTCACACGCATGTTTAAAGAGCATGGCTTTGGGCAGCGGCAGACCAATCGACACCTCGTGGACAAGAACATGGACGCTCTGGTTGATCGCATTGGGTCAGAACACACACATTATCTCACTCTCTGACTCTCTCTCACACACAAATGTTTTAATTATATTTATTATTTTCTTGTTAACAGGTTTTTTAGTTCTTTGATTCTTGTGGAGGGGATGGACATTGACTTCCTGCATAAATGTGCTTTGGAGGACCGAACAGAACAGCACCAGTTTTACGACCAGCTGGATGTTTGCAAGGTAACACTAAGGACAAATCAGATTCAGCTGTGATTTACCAATCATAGTCGATCAGTTGCAGAAAACATAATGGTCCAGTTGCGACTGCTAATATGTGTTTTAGTATTTTAACCACTTTGCACATATAATGGTGTACTCTCTGATAATATAGACACACGGCTTTCTGTATTATTTTACGTTCTGAAATTTTCAGGCGATTTGCTTTCAAAAATATGACTAGATTTCTCACTCGTGTATATGTGCAGGAGGTGGATCAGATGCTGTTGACATTTGGCGACATTTCTCATCATGGGCCGGTTCTGTTGGCTTGGGTTCTGCTGCGACACACGCTGCGTCCAGAAGAGGTGGGCTCTGTGATCAGACGTCTGGGACACATCACACTGCAGCTTGGGGTCTTCCAGAACCTCACCAACATGTTGCAGGCACTCGGCAACACTGGGAATAACGTAAGAACAGCTTTCACCAACTGTTTTATGTCTAATGTAAAGGCATTAGGTGAAATAATGTTTGCTTCATGTGAACTTTCTCTAGTGTACAGCCAGTACCGCACGGATGTGTATTTATGGTCTCTTGTCTTTTGTCATCACATCTTTTGAAGAAGACACACTTGGCAGCCAGCAGGTACAAATACACACAGACCAACAGACCCCACACTATATAGGCGATATACAGTCGTTATTGCTTTAATAATCACCTTTGGTTTGCTCACTGGGTGCCTAAAGACAATTGTTTTTAAGGCATTATTTTCAATTGCGTTTTCATTTAAACCACACAATGAGGACTTCACAGCATCATTTTCTGTAAAGCTGCTTTGAAATTCTGTGTTGTGGAAAATGCTATACACATAAAATTGACTTCATTTCATTGATTATTCTTTGTCAATAGCACCTGATCAATGCAGCATGTGAGGTTCTCGCTGCTCCAAGTCTGGCTGAACTGTTCTGGGAGTCGGTGAGTTGCAACAACAAAAAAACCAGACATTTAAAAGGAATGTTTTCTACAGTTTGCAGAGTTTATCACTTCGTCTGCTTTGAAATGACCCTGAGATTTGACCTCTTGACCTCTGGTGGTGCCTGCAGAAACCGAACATGGGTCTGGGTGTGATTCTGGACAGTGCTGTGGGTGTGTTTCCATACAAGACCGGACCTTTACTACAGCTACTTACTGCCCTGCTGTCTGACAAATCTACAGCTAAGAAGGTACAAACACGCAAAGACGTTTTATTGCCGTTATTACAGGGGTTCACATTAATAAATATTGCATTCAGTGGCCCCCAAAAATATTTGGATACTTAAACTGCTCTTAAACCAGGTTGCATTTATAAACAAATTGTATTAGACGTTTTCTCAGAACTATATACAACAGATTTCTCTCTCTCTCTCGCTCTCTCTCTCTCTCAGGTATACACCTTCTTGGATAAGATGTCGTTCTACACCGAGGCCTATAAGCACAAACCTAATGACGTGATCTCCAGAGATGATGGCACTCTATGGAGGAGACAAACTCCTAAACTCCTCTATCCTCTGGGTTAGTGCACAGAAAAGAAACAATCAAGTGTGTATTTTGTGTCTGAAGTCTTTTTGTGAACTTTTTTGCATCACCTGTGTTGTCAGGTGTGGGGCAGACGAACCTGCGCATGCCACAGGGCTGTTTCGGGCAGGTGTGTGAGGGGAAACAGCTGTCTTTGGGGGAACAGGGTTTCTTGGTGCGCTGGGACTATTCCTACAGCTCCTGGACCCTCTTCACCTGTGAGATTGAAATGTTGCTGCACGTCGTCTCTACTGCAGGTACACAGATAGTCGCACATCTTTCAAAAGAAAAGTGGATGAAAATGCATCAATGTTTACATGGCTAATGCAGTGTATTTTATTGGATGTTGAATCCGTGTTTGATTAGATGATGAAAAAATGTATTTGATTGGATGCTGCTACTTTGATTTGATATTGTATTTGGATGATGCAATTGAGTATTTGAGCAGATGTTTATGTAGAAGCTGTTTGTTTTTTTTTTTTAGATGTGTTAGCTCACTGTGAGAGAGTGAAGCCCATCTTGGACCTGGTTCATAAGATCATCAGCACTGATTGGACGGTGTCTGACTGTCTGCTGCCGCTCACATCACGGATCTACATGCTGCTGCAGAGGTGAGATATACACAAACGTGTTAACATTAAAAATGACTCACTAGTTGATTGATTCAAGTAAAATTCTACTATTTAGTGATGTCAAATGTACAGGTATGTTGGTACCAAGTCGGTACTAAAATAAATAATGGTGCCACGATACCAATATATTTGCAATACGGGTATTACCAGCACCTATTTAATTCGGTCCCAGCGCACTGTGCGACTGACAAACAACTGCTTTTAAATACTCAGACAAAATTAATGCACAATTCATCATATTAAAATCATGATGTGTCCTAGTGTGATTATTAAACCACGGAAGACTGTAATCTTAGTCTGCATGAGCTGCATGCTTTAAAGTGAATGTGTGAAGTAGACCGCCCATAACTCCAAATCCTACAGAATTATGTGCGCAGTGTGTTCTATGAGATGACAGAGCAGAGCACTAATCAACTGTGAAGCGCAGCACATGCATGCATCACCTCAAAATTAAATCTTGATTTAAAATGAAAGTAGATGCCTGAAATTGTGACAATTATATTTAATATGAATAGTAAAATGTAGTAATAATAATACTTATAATTAATAATAACAATAACAATTAAGCAGTACAAGCAGCCGAAATGGGCTTCCTCAGAAGGGTGGCGGGCTTCTCCCTTAGAGATAGGGTGAGGAGCTCAGTCATCCGTGAGGAGCTCAGAGTAGAGCCGCTGCTCGAAAGGAGTCAGTTGAGGTGGTTTGGGCATCTGGTAAGGATGCCCCCTGGCCGCCTCCCTAGGGAGGTGTTTCAGGCACGTCCAGCTGGGAGGAGGCCTCGGGGAAGGTGGACTAGGTGGAGAGATTACATCTCCACACTGGCCTGGGAACACCTCGGGGTCCCCCAGTCAGAGCTGGTTAATGTGGGTCGAGATAGGGAAGTTTGGGGCCCCCTGCTGGAGCGGCTGCCCCCGCGACCCGACTTCGGATAAGCGGTTGAAGATGGATGGATGGATAATTAAGCAATATATAACAAAGCCTGAGTGTTCTACTGAATAGTAGTTTAGTTTAAAAAATGCAGTGGTATGAAATGGTTAAAGTAATTTGCTTCGACTTGATTTAGACAATTATATTAAATGTTAAATCATGAAATTATAAAATAAAATGGAAAACACCAGATTTGGGAAAAATAAAACGGATTTCTGTTTTACAGGACACATTTATTTTAATGTATTATTTACATTGAAATGTATCTTTTTAAACAGCGTTTCTGTTGGACATTACCAAATTAGCATATTATTTCTGTGGTATCTATATTGGCATCGAGAACTGTGAAATTTCACTGGTATCTGTACCAACTACTGAAATTTTGGTATCGTGACAACATTGATACTATTTATAATTTCTCTCTATTCTAAAGCTGTGCATTTGAGTTGTTTATTTTTATTTAAAAAACACTTTACCTTTGTGTTGGCTTGAAATGATGAAGTTTTTGTGTGACAGATTGACCTCCGTCATTAATCCCCCGGTAGACGTGATCACTTCCTGTATCAACTGTCTTATTGCTCTGGCCGCTCGGCAGCCTGGAAAGGTAAATGCTTAGTTATGTGGATATTAAGTCAGTGTTTTATGAAGCCATTCGCTTTTAACTAACTACCTCTCCTCTTGATTAAGGTTTGGTCCAGTCTGCATCACACAGGGTTCCTTCCATTCGCCTCCACCCCTCTGACTAACATGGCGCAGACTATCAGGTGATGCATTCAGAGTCACAGAACATAGGGAGCAACACATTCATGTATTGAAGTCTCTCCTACGGACAAAAAGGTGTGAAGGGTAACAGTTGTTTGCTGTGTTTCAGTGCGGAGGGCATGAAGGCCGGTAACTATGGCAACCTACTGGTGTTGATAGAACAGCCAAGAGGAGAGTACAGTGTGAGCATCGCCTTCTTAAGACTGGTGTCCACACTCGTTAAGGTAACGCACACACAAGACTCTTTGTATTTTTCCTACTAACCCAAATCCTTGGGACCTCATAAAGGAGCCATGTTCTAAACTTTTGTCCTCTAATAATGTCAATTTAAGGTTTCTTGCACCAATAATAGTCATAATTGATGGTACATTCACGTCATGTCGGAATTAGCCTATTTATGAGACTCTTGTTTTGTTAAAAAATGTGCAAGTGTTTGAAGAACTATTAATTACAAGTTGTAAACTGAATTGTATGAAAACTCTGACTTGACTGTTGTGATGTCAGATAGAAAGAAGCAAAATTGCAGCAGCCACAACATTAAAACCCCCTCGTGCCACCAAAACTGCGCCAACCCGCATCTCAGAATAGCATTCAGAGATTATATTCTTCTCACCACAATTGTACAGAGTGGTTATCTGAGTTACCGTAGACTTTGTCAGTTCGAACCAGTCTGGAGTTCCATCCACAAAATGTAGTTTTTGGCACCATTTGGAGTAAAACCTAGAGGCTGTTGTGAGTGAAAATCCCATGAGATCAGCAGTTACAGAAATACTCAAACCCGCCCGTTTGGAACCAACAATCATGCCACGGTCATCAATGCCATTTCCCTATTCTGATGGTTGATGTGAACATTAACTGACGCTCCTGACCCGTATCTGCATGATTGTATACACTGCTGCCACATGATTGGCTGATTAGATAATCCCAAGGATGATTGTTGGTGCCAAGTGGGCTGGTTTGAGTATTTCTGGGATTTTTACGCACTACAGTCTCTAGAATTTACTCCGAATGGTGCCAAAAGCAAAAAACATCCAGTGAGCCGCAGTTCTGTGGACGGAAACGCCTTGTTGATGAGAGAGATCAACAGGATGGACGGACTGATTTCAAATGACAAAGTTTACGGTAACTCAGAGGGGGACCTACACAATATTAGGCAGGTGGTTTTAATGTTGTGGCTGATCGGTGTATATTTCCATTTGATTTGCCATTTTATTTTCGCCTGGAGTCACCTGGAGCACTTTCATTGTTCTTAAAAATGTTGCAAGAACTTGTAGATGTGAAGGAATATATAAAATATTTTGATGTCATCAAAAAAGAAGCCACACATCTTTCTGTTTCGGCGTATTGAAAGTTGCCTTAGAAACTAATGATTACTGAGTTTAGGGCGGACAGGACATGAGGACATTAAGTTATTCAGACAAGACATGAACACAACATACGTTTTACATTGCCTGTTTGCCCCTTTTGAATCTGTTTGTAAATTATGGAAGTTGTACATTTTCGGGCATGTCTGTGTAGTACTTGAAAATGCTATTTTCCATGTAAGGCCCCATTAAATTATTTTTTACTGTTTTTTGTTTGTTCTCAGGGTCAGTTGGGCAGTACTCAGAGCAGAGGACTCATCCCATGTGTGCTGCTGGTTCTGAAGGAGATGCTGCCCACGTATCATAAATGGCGATACAACACGTATGGAGTCCGAGAGAGGATCGGTGAGCGACACATAGGACTGACAGATATGGCTAAAAATATTATCACAATGGTTTTTTAGTTTTTGTATTGTTATTGTATTGTTGTAAAATACATTCTGTGCCATTAATGGGGAATGAAATGCATTCCACGTGTTTGCTAGACTTCAAGAATGTATGTAAACATAACTTGTTTGTTTACTAGTAAATTCCACAGGGTAAGCTACCTTTTTAATTTGAAGTTCAAGATGTGTGCTCTGTTTATGATTTAATCCTACAAAAGGTGTGTGGCCTGTTTTTGCTAATGGTTCATAGTCTTCAGCGGACATTTTTGTCTCCATTAATGTTGTTCTTCTTAGTTTTGGTCTGACGCGTATCAACTACGTAACCCGTGCATGACACACTTGCTGTAGCCAAATGCTGCGTTCCAGATGAAGTCGGAGGAAATAAATGCATTTAATGTCTTCAAACTCTTTGCTCATTCGTTCTCTCGCTCTCTCAGGTTGTCTGATTCTAGAGCTGGTTCATGCGATTCTCAATCTGAGTCAGGAAGGGGAGTCAGAGGGCAGGTAAGAAGAAGAGGAGGAGGATACTAATCTGCATTTTAGCTGTTTTTCAGATAATGATTCTTGCCATTATTTTCAATATTCTCATGCTCACTCATGTGACCCTTACAGTGCTCCCAGTCTTCAAACACTGTGTATCTACAGTCTGGCCAATACAGAAGCAGGACAGGCGGTGGTCAACATCATGGGCGTGGGAGTGGACACTATTAACATGGTGCTGGCAGCGCAGCCCAGCAGGTACACAATATATGTGTGTGTTGGACCTTTTATTATAATCTCCACGTCCACCAGTCAGTGGGTTTGATGGTAAGTGTGTGTTTGTTTTTGTCTGCAGTGGTGGTTCTGAGGGACCCGGTCAGGTTCTGATCCAGACGGTGAAGTTGGCGTTTTCAGTCACCAACAATGTGATCAGACTTAAACCGCAGTCTGATACGGCCTCACCACTGGAGCAAGCTCTAACACAGCACGGTTAGTACGCACACACTTCTTTGCATGATAAGTATAAAGTATCATACTAAACTGTCTGATAATCCTTCCCGTAACAAACACTTGACCTGTCCAATCCAAGTTTAGGGATGTGCATGGGCAGTCTCTATTCTATTGCAAGCATAGAATAACCAAATAGTGATTTTGTTATTTGAATAGTCTGCAAACCCAGTAGTGTAACTCCACACACATGACAATACTAGCGTTCGCTGTCTCACAGAAATGTGAACTTAGCCAGGCAGAACATTTAGGCTCTGTTGTGCTGTTTAGTCTCATAGATCATTATGATAGCTATCAATAGCTCAACTTTATTCCCTGCTATTTTGAGAACTATATAGTTCACCCAAAAATGAAAGTCCTCATAATTTACTCACCCTTATGATATCCCAGGTGGGTTTGACTTACTTTCTTCACCAGAACACATTTGAAGAAAATATCTTGGCTCAGCAGGTCCTTAATATGCATGTGAATGGTGATCAGACTTTTCAGATATGGACATTCAGCATATAAATGTCATCCATACGTTAAATGAATGTCTTCTAACGTGATACAATCGCTTTTGGTGCAAAAAATAAATAAATAATTAAGTACTTTTGATCTATAATCCATCGCTTCACAAGAGCACTGAGTATTCGCTTTTGGCTTGTTACTGACGTAAACTTACATTCTCCTCTCGGTTGAGATATACAGGTGTGGCAGGGCGCCCTCCGCTTAAGCACACAAACTCACCATTGTGAGTAAAGAAACTGATCAAGATCCAAAACAACGAAGCTTCTGTACAGCGTTCTTCCTACTCCGTTGTATACAGTGCTGCTCTTCCAGGTTTGATGCACATGCATCAGTTCTTGCAGCCAACGCGATTACATCACGTGCATGCCTTGGCTGATGGGAAGTGATGATTTAGAGTTCAAGTACTTTTCACACTAAAAGTGATCTTGTCACTTTAGAAGACATTAACAGCTGGAGTGACGTTTATGCTCCCTATCTGTTTTCAAAAATAGTATCACCGTCCACTTGCATTTTAAGGACCTATTGAGCTGAGATATTAATCTATATTTCTTAAAATGTGTTCTGCTGAAGAAAGTAAGTAATATCACGAGGGTGAGTAAATAATGAGTGAATTTTCATTTTTGGGTGAACTATCCCTTTAATGCACATCCATTGCAATGAATTGCATTAATTCCATCTCCCGGCAAATAACCATTCGTGCACCCTCAGTGGTTAACCAAATATTACAAATGCTTACCAAACACATCCCTATTCAAGTTCAGACTTTTCTAGCTGGCTGAATTTGTTGATTTGTCTGAATCTAGTGTCTGATTTTCACATAACTGTCACATGTGTCTTTCAGGTGGTCATAGCAACAACCTGATCGCTGTGCTGGCGAAGTATATATATCACAAGCACGACCCAGCACTGCCACGACTTGCCATACAGCTACTGAAGAGACTCGCCACGGTAACAATATTTTAATATTGATGCCCCTAAATGTTCCCTCAAAGCTTGTAAAACTGAAAAAGCTTAATTGAGTACCATATAAGGAAAACTGCCTTAAATGAGAATGAATAAACAAAATTGTACAGTTTAGGTTAGTCCCTAATTATATTTAGTTTTAGAACAATCGAATTCAATTGAATATCATAATATATGGAAACAAATGTGCTTTTGTATGTGATGTGTTAAGGTGGCTCCCATGTCCGTGTACGCATGTCTGGGAAGTGACGCTGCTGCAATCAGAGACGCATTTCTGACACGTCTGCAGAGCAGAACTGAAGACATGCGCATTAAAGTCACCATCCTGGAGTTCCTCACCGTCGCTGTAGAAACACAACCCGGACTTATCGAGCTCTTCCTCAACCTGGAAACCAAAGATGCCAGAGAGGGGACAAAGGTCAGAGGTTACACAGAAATACCCTTTAAACATCAAGACTTTGTTGGAATGGAAAACTAGTGTACTGCATAACGCAAAGTATACTGTGTGTGTGTGTGTGTGTGTGTGTGAGAGATATATGTATATACACTCACCTAAAGGATTATTAGGAACACCTGTTAAATTTCTCATTAATGCAATTATCTAAATCAACCAATCACATGGCAGTTGCTTCAATGCATTTAGGGGTGTGGTCCTGGTCAAGACAATCTCCTGAACTCCAAACTGAATGTCAGAATGGGAAAGAAAGGTGATTTAAGCAATTTTGAGCGTGGCATGGTTGTTGGTGCCAGACGGGCCGGTCTGAGTATTTCACAATCTGCTCAGTTACTGGGATTTTCACACACAGCCATTTCTAGGGTTTACAAAGAATGGTGTGAAAAGGAAAAACATCCAGTATGCGGCAGTCCTGTGGGCTGAAAATGCCTTGTTGATGCTAGAGGTCAGAGGAGAATGGGCAGACTGATTCAAGCTGATAGAAGAGCAACTTTGCCTGAAATAACCACTCGTTACAACCGAGGTATGCAGCAAAGCATTTGTGAAGCCACAACACGCACAACCTTGAGGCGGATGGGCTACAACAGCAGAAGACCCCACCGGTGCCACTCATCTCCACTACAAATAGGAAAAAGAGGCTACAATTTGCAAGAGCTCACCAAAATTGGACAGTTGAAAACTGGAAAAATGTTGCCTGGTCTGATGAGTCTCGATTTCTGTGGAGACATTCAGATGGTAGAGTCAGAATTTGGCGTAAACTGAATGAGAACATGGATCCATCATGCCTTGTTACCACTGTGCAGGCTGGTGGTGGTGGTGTAATGGTGTGGGGGATGTTTTCTTAGCACACTTTAGGCCCCTTAGTGCCAATTGGGAATCGTTTAAATGCCACGGCCTACCTGAGCATTGTTTCTGACCAAGTCCATCCCTTTATGGCCACCATGTACCCATCCTCTGATGGCTACTTCCAGCAGGATAATGCACCATGTCACAAAGCTCGAATCATTTCAAATTGGTTTCTTGAACATGACAATGAGTTCACTGTACTAAAATGGCCCCCACAGTCACCAGATCTCAACCCAATAGAGCATCTTTGGGATGTGGTGGAACGGGAGCTTCGTGCCCTGGATGTGCATCCCACAAATCTCCATCAACTGCAAGATGCTATCCTATCAATATGGGCCAACATTTCTAAAGAATGCTTTCAGCACCTTGTTGAATCAATGCCACGTAGAATTAAGGCAGTTCTGAAGGCGAAAGGGGGTCAAACACAGTATTAGTATGGTGTTCCTAATAATCCTTTAGGTGAGTGTATATATATAAGTATATTTTAAGTGGCATGTAATTGTAAATTCAAATAAATTGTCTTTTATTCAGTTTTGTGTAATATATGAACTTTAACCAGTCTGAACAAATAATGAGTCAACTAGTAGTACAGTAGAAAGCTGATCTAATCGCACCCCTCGTCTGAGAAGCTTGATGGATCAAAGCAGTGTGTAACAGTCTGGTTTTGTGTGTGTAGGAGTTTTCTTTAGGTGAGTGGAGTTGTTTGTCAGTTGTGTTGGAATTGTTGGACTCTAAACAGCAGGGGAAGTACTGGTGTCCTCCACTGCTGCAGAGGGCAGCACTCGCCTTCCTCCACGCGCTCTGGCAGGACAGACGGGACAGCGCTCTCTCTGTTCTCAGGACCAAGTGAGTCTCTTTCACATACACACACACTCAAGCATTTAACATTAAACTCTTCTAACCATTTAAACTTCTATCGTTTCAGAGAAAAATTCTGGGAAAATCTCACCGCTCCTTTATTTGGAAACTTACCACCCCCATCGGAGACCACAGAGGTGTGTGTGTGTGTATGTTAAGTTCTTGCTAACAAATTAGGTTCATTTTGTTTGCAAGACAACATGAAATCAAAATGAAGCCTATTTACAGTACTTCAATAAATGTCTGTGACCATCTGAGATACATTTTGACGTTTTGACTGATTCCTGCCTGTGCTAAACTAATGACCACAAAAATAGGGTGTTTTGGGTCATTACCAATTAGATCCTAACTTCAAGTCCCGTCCTGCATAATTTCCTGCACACTATTCAGTTTAATTTAGAAATGTTACATTACTCGTATGTTGCAAATACTGTTTCATGTGTCTAAGTCTGATTGATTGAGCTTGTTTGATGTTGTTGTTTTGATGTAGCCATGTGTTCTGGAATCTTGTGCTTTTGTGATGAAGATAATTGCCCTTGAGATCTACTATGTTGTCAGGTATCATATACAACGTACACACACATAATATGTTCGCCGTCTTGTCAACATGTTATTAAATCCATGCTCTCTCACTGTCTGTGTCCAGTGGTGTGTTGGATCCGTCTCTGAAGGCAGCTTTGGAGAGTTTCAGCACTAAGCGCCGTTACGAGTTCTGGTCAGATTATGTGCGTGATTTGGTGTGTTTGGCGTGTGATAGTGAAGAGGAGGGTCTCCGCTCGCTCTCTGAATCTCAGATGCTCATCTCTGCATGGAGGACACTCTTAATACTCTCCAGCAGTCATGTGAGATGAACTCCACACTCAACTCTCCACTATTCTACCCTACATGTCACAGTGTCACGGTTAAAGTGCTGTTATTTATCATTGCCATTCCTGTATGTGTGTGCAGTCTGAAGTGATGCATCTAAAAGATTCTGTCAGGCATAAACTTTTTATGGACGTCTTGGAAGGAACCAAAGCAGCAGTGAGTGTCTCAAACACACTACCCAATTAATTGTTAAACAATCAGATGGACACAATAGTATGTTTGGTGTGAATGGCCCCTTACACTTCATCTCTCTCTCTCTCTTTCAGCTGTTGATGTCTCAGTCTGTGTTCTGTCTGCGACTGGGATCTATGATGGTCACGTTGCTCCTCATCCTACTCAAACAGTGGAAAAGGTGTGCTTGTATGGATGTCATGTGTCTGTCTGTTTTTGTGTGTATGTAGAGTTTTAACTCTTGATTGTTCTCTCTCTCTGTGCGTGTGTGTGTGTTAGTGTTCTGGTATCAGCTCCAGCTCTTCTTCCTCCTCTGTCTCTGATGTTAGAGAGCGTTTTACATGCTGAACAACAGCTGATGGACCGAACCAAAGCCAAACTGCTCGCAGCGCTCATCTTAGTTCTGCAGATACAGGGACTCAACGGTCAGTCAGTGTGTGTTTATATGTTTAGAAAGAACACACAGTGATTCAATCAATTGTGTCTGTTTAAATGGTTGTTTTATGGTTTTTGGTTCAGGTGGAGAGATTACCCAGCTGCCCCAGCTGCTGTTATGTGTGTGTGAAATGGTTCAGGATGAGGCCCTGGCATTGATCGACAGCACACGTCACATGCTCAAGAAAGGTGACATTCAGGAAGACAGCATGGAGACTGACAGTCCACACAGCGTCCAAAAAGACCAGCGAGACTCTGTGAGTGTGTGTGAAGAATGAGTTGTTTGCATGAGTGTACTACTCATACTAGTTTTGTAGTATGTATACTGTGTACAGTATGCAGATTGTCTGCATGCATGGAATATCAGATGACCTTTTGTTGTATACTGCACATTATGATGCAATACTGTATACTACAATGCAGTGCGCTTAACTTCCCGTCATGTTTGCTGCTTGACTCATTTTTCGATCGGATTGTCAAAAGTTGACATTTTTACGAGGGCTGTCGATTTAAGGTGTTAATACAGTGCAATTTAATTATATAAAACGAAATTGTGTTTAATAGACTAAGGCAAATGATCATGCGCTTGGACTGTAATTCCTACCTTCAGAGCAATTCAAGCTTGAAGTACCAGCTGTTATCAGCAGGGGGCAGTAAGCAAAACTCCAGCTGTATAGTCAGCACGCAGCTGTACAATCAACCCACACTCAGGCTCGCTTGACATTATTGCGTTCAAACACAGTGTGATGGAGTGCAATTGTGAATGCAGGGATCTCAAGACATGTCACTAACTAAACACAGCGACCTAAAAACGCTGTTTATTACACAACCAAAATGATGCACCCAAAGCGTATGTCTGATGCATGAATAGATGCATCCGTTGAAAAGCCCTTATAATAATTATTTCTCAGGATGGATTGTAGGCCAATGATAGGCTTTTTAAATTTTAACCAATTTACAGCCCATATTTTTACATAAAATTACATTAAAAAACACACACACAAAATAATGTATTTTCAACACAATGAGGTAATTTAACAACAATGTAGCATAATTTAGTTTAAAACATTTGTTGCATTTTAGATCACATACTATTGTTTTAAATAGTAGGCAGTACGGAGTATGTACTGTGCAGTATATTCTGTTCTAAACATGGCCAATATCTCTCTCTCTCTCTCTCGCTGTGTTTCAGGTGTGTGTGTTGGCTCTTCATCTGTCTAAAGAGTTGTGTCGGGCTGATGAGGATGGTGAGCAATGGCTGCAGGTGGTGAGGAAGCTGCCAGTTCTGCCATCAGTTCTGAGCGCTCTAGAACTCAGCCTGCGATCTAAGCAGAACCTGTACTTCACTGAGGCGGCACTTCATCTGCTGCTAACAATCGCAAGAACACCACAGGTACACATTTACATACACTTGAGGTATAGTAGAAGTCACTCAGATAACTGTTCTTGTAACCACAAACCCTCATTCATGTTTCTTTCTCTGGTGTTATAAGTGTATTAGGGATATCTGATTCACTAAACAATCGTTCTTTTTCATTTGATTCAGTCCAGCAGATTTGGAAAGTGTTTGTGTGTAACTTCACTGTAAAACTTTGACTTTGTTGACCTGTTGAGAAACAGCATAATTAAATTATGTATTTCACAAACAAATGTAAAATACTGTGCACTGGGACACTTAAGAATGAACTGATGGGACAAACTAATCCTCCAGTTTTTTCTCTCTCATGTTATTCTTCCTGGTCTGTAGGGGGCAGCAGTGGTCGCAGGTGCTGGAGTGATTCAGAGCATCTGTCTTCCTCTCCTCAGTGTTTATGAGGGTCCGGCTAATGGAGCTACTCAGGTACAGCCTTTTAACTACAACATGTTCATTGCTATGGCTACTACTCCTCTAAAACAAATATATGACACCTATTTAATCCCCATTTCTCTCTCTCAGGCGTTTGTGCGTAAATCTCAGGACGCTCCCAGTTGGCCGGGTGTGTACAGATTGAGTTTGTCTCTGATGGAAAGCCTGCTTAAAACTCTCCGTTACAACTTCATTAATGAAGCGCTTGACTTTGTGGGGGTTCATCAGGAGCGCATATTGCAGGTGTGTGTGTGTGTGTGGTCTAAATATTTCTTGGCTGTATTTTGAGTTCAGTGATCAGTAAATGTTCTGTGTTGATAAACAAGACTACTGAATGCGTAATAGAGTCGATCTGTTTAGCAATAATGATGCATGAAGTTTCACATCAGTCTGGATTCTATCAACGTGTATCTATGATACAGATTGACTTCATTGCCTGTTGATAATCAGTTCTTCTGCTCAAACATGTGTGTTTGTGTTGTAGTGTTTGAACGCAGTGAGAACGGTTCAGTCTTTGGCGTGTCTGGATGAGGCCGATCACACGGTGGGCTTCCTGCTCCAGCTCTCTAACTTTTGCAAAGAATGGCAGTTTCACCTGCCGCAGCTGCTCCGAGATATACAGGTACACACACACACACACACACACACACACACACACACACATAGTCCACCTCTTCAGTTTTACTAAATGAGAGAATATCGTTTTAAATCATGTGTTATGTGTTTCAGGTGAATCTGTGCTATCTGTGTCAGACGTGTACATACCTCCTTCACAGCAAGAAAATGCTCGATCATTACCTACAGGTATGCAACAAATCACTTCCATGTTGATCAGTGTTTTAGTCCTAACCAGCATTGATCACTTCAACACATTTTGTTAGTTGCTTGGTTTCTATTTTTCTTGCCTTGTGCTGGGCAACTGCACCCACTGTGAAATCTCATTGGTCTAAAATTAAGCAAAATATTTAGCTTTAGGTTTGGGAACTTAATAGTCAGTGTTGTCAGATTCCTGAACGAATCACTCTTTTGAGCTGGTTCCTTTGACTTTACAGCACAGCCATCGTAGCTTTATTCCCAAACAAATCACTAAAATAGCTGGTTCTTTTAAGTGAATGAAAAACGTACTGAACTGGAAGTCTTTTCAGTAGTGGCTCAGCGGTTGAGACTCTGGGTTAATGACCAGAAGGTCGGGGGGTTCAAGCCACAGCACCGCCAAGATGCCACTGTTGGGCCCTTGACCCTATCTGCTCCAGGGATGCCGTATCATGGCTGACCCTGCACTCTGACCACAGCTTAGCTGGGATATGTGGAAACAAATACATTTCACTGTATATATGCAAAAATGTATGTATAATGTGTGACCAAAAATAATTAAATAAAGGCTTCTATTAGTTTCATCATGTCCGACTCAAAATAAACCAATAGTTATTAGTGTTATTTGTACTTGAGGCTTGTGAGACTTAAATCAGAGTAATGGTATTTTACTGGATGGTTGTTGATGTGACAAATGAAAGTTAGTCGTTGCACTGTATCAACCAGCACAAACACACAATGATTGTTGTTCGTTGGGTATTGTGTGTAATTGAAGTGAACTGTTTGCTTAGGCAAAGAATGGGGAGGGGCTTCCCCAGGGACCACACCCACAACGTGCTGCACAGCCCGCCTCCAAAGAGCAGGTGGGCGGAGAGATTGAGGAGGCGGAGTCTAAAGCACTACAGGCAGTTCAGTGCAGCCTGTTAAAGATTCTCAGCAAAACTCTGGCGACATTACAACACTTCACACCAGACTGCTGTCAGATCTTACTTGACCAGGTACACACACACACACACACACACACACACTTTACAACATTTGTTATTCATTAATTTTAATGCATGAAATGCCTAATGAATGCTTATGTTTTGAAACCGTTAAAAATACTGGTGTTTTGGATCTTAACAGTGTAAAAATGTATTGCAAATTTGTGTTTTAGTCCATGGACCTGGCGGAGTACAGAACTCTCTTTGTGTTGAGTTTTACAACTCCTGCGTTTGACTCTGATGTGGCTCCGTCGTTTGGAACGCTGCTAGCCACCATTAATGTGGCTCTGAGCATGCTGGGAGAGGTAGGACAATGTTTTTCCTTTTTTAAGCCTTTTATCTAATATAGAACATGTTATGTGGGTCATACAGTTTGTTTATATAATGATCTGTTTTTCCGTTTGTAGATTGAAAAGAAAAAAGAGCCAGTTTTCTCCTCCGAGGACACACAAGCACTAAAGTAAGGAGAAGTGATTTTAATAATAAGCTTTGTATTTCTTAATTAGTCTGAATGTAATGTTCACCAGTTTGTCAAAATAAACTTCCTTCTCTCTCATTCTAGGTCTTTGTTGATGTTCTCGATGGAGAACTGTTTCTATGTGTTGATCTCTCAGGCTGTTCGCTGTCTAAAGGATCCTTCAGTTTCACCCAGAGACAAACAGAGACTGAAACAGGAGCTCAGCTCAGAGCTGGTGAGTTATCAAAATCCAGAACAGAGAAATTAGTTGATTTGAAAAGGAGAGTGGGACACATTGGCTACGTACCAGCATTTTGGGAGTGAAAAACCTAATTAAATGCAGGACCGTATTCCATAAATTATCATTCTTTGTGTGTTTGGAACACTAGAATCCTACTACACACATAATTGACAATAGTAGACATGGGCATTGAACCATGAAGCTGGTTTTGGTGGCTAGCCAGTAAGTTTTAGTTTAGTTTACATCAACCCTGGTTTTAGGTGCCATGAATGTGGTTCGGCCTTTAGCTGTGTTTATCACCATAACTTGTACTTCACGGCTAACAAATCGGCTGCGAGTAAAGTGACATCCCTGACACAATGAGGTCAGTTCCCCATCTGTCTTAAAGCCCACTTTACTCATCGAAATCAACTAAATCGACTCTTCATGATAAATGATTTCAATATATATTTTGAGCAGATGTAGTCTTATATTTTATCCAAACACACTGTAATTGTTTTTCCATTTACCTAATCTAGCCATAAAATATCTATGAAAATGTAAACATGGGCTCAGGATGGAGTTCACCAAAATGACCTGCCATTAGCTTCCAGCCAGACTGAGATGCTCCTCATGTCAGCTTGGTCAAAGGAGGAACAACACTGTCTTAAAAAGCAAAAGAAATCTGCCCTGAAGCCGTTTCCATTCAGAAATGTGTTTATCGCCAATTCGACACCCAGATGTCCCTATTTATTTTTCCTCCGAAGTTTGGATAAAATGTATCAGATTATTGAGACAATTCATTGAAATTAGTCAAGCTTATTGTCATTTTAATTTCACAAATAAAAGCAAACAGAAGAAGAGGACTAGCAAACACAAAGGAGCAGATGGGCATCTAATCTATAGCATCTCCATGACAACTGCTTCATGTCCCGCATATTTCTCCAGCAACTTTTAACCACCAACTGAACTTGATTATCATCTAAAATGTATATTTTCTGAAGCAGTAAATGTGATCTGAGGTAAAGAGGGTTAGATTTAAAATATTTAAACGTTTAAACATTTTCAAAAGCTTGTTTTCTGAAAGTGAACTCGGCATTGGATAAATAGTTCAGCTTTTTACCTGATATTGTGTATTTATTCTTAATTTAAAACATCTTTATGCACAGAAATTATGTTTTTTTTGTACTGTGGGCTACTTCTGTGACTGCCGTCTATTATTTTGAATAGTGTGGAAAAGCTACTTTAAATCACAGTATTCATCGGTTTATTTATTAAGCGCAAACAGTGGCCATGTATTTGTTCAACGTGCACAAGATATTTGTGTTGGCACTCCTGGAAGTGTTATGTTTGCTGATCGGCTCTATATACCGTAAAGATCATTCCATAATCACGTACAATAAATTGTCTTTCAATACTCTCGTCATGATTAACACAGGCTAACGATTGGGGCAAACTCTGTCATGTGACAACATTTTTGCATTAATGTGTCGACATGTTAGCGCTAACGTGCGTCTCCATCAGCTTTATTTTGATGCGCTAAAAATCCTTGGATGGAAACGTAGTTATAGACGTCATTAGAATGCAGAATCATAGGAAGGTTCTTATAATAAAATCATATATGCTCTTGTTGTGCTTCTAGATTAAATGGCATTGTTTTAACTCGTTTGGTGGCGATCACTCAAACACTATTTAAGTGAGACCGCAGTGTCGTAAAAGAATATAGCTAATACAACGGGTCTGTTCAGAAGGTAAAAGTTATTTGGTGGTTCAGGGCAGAGGCATCCAAGCCTTATCGTGTTAGTTTTTGTAAAAGTAATGGAGATCTGTTGAGTTGCATTTTAAACTTTTAAGCTGTATATGATGTTCTTGTGCTCTCTAGGCATTTACATTTTGAGATCGATGCGATGACATACTGCTATAAATGGTTTTTCAAAGATACATGAAATGAACACTGATTACGGAAGAATCATTAAAGATTTCTAATTTAATCATCTCGGTCAATATGGTGTCAAAAAGTTATAATGGTTGCTAGAGTCTCGTCAAACCACCCGTCTCTCCAACACTTCTGGAACCTCATTCTTTGTGGATATAAAGCAAATGGTAGTTTTATCTTAATTTTTTTTCTCCTTTTTTCCCCATCAGAGTACATTGTTGTCTACATTATTTCGATTTTTCCGGCGAGGTTCCCCCTCCTCCCCCGCCAGCGGTTTGCTTCCCTCACCGCAAACCAAACCACACACACCGGGATCCAAGGGCACGCCGGAGGGACAGGAGCCTTTCATCCAGCTCGTCCAAGCCTTCGTCCGGCACGTTCAACGCTAGATGAATTACATTACACGCCGCAAACTTAATGCTCTGATCAGAGCTCAGTACTTGGAAAAAGCTGACGATTCAGACATCTGAATCAAATTGTAAGGGATTTGTTAAACTTCACGAGAATGAATCCGTTTGAGTGATTCTGGGTCTTTATGGTGCCAAAGATTCTTGAGCAATCTTCCTCTAACAGCACCTGGACTACACAGAGGGTTTTTTTTTTTCTCATTACGCATTCAAACATGTTCTTTTCTTCTGGGTCCTTTGTAGTTACATGTATATAATACAAAAATGTTAGACTTTTGCGTTATCATATGTCATGGGCTTTTTGTATGTGCCATATCAACCACAATAAACTAATAATGATGCACAGGGTCTGATATAAAGATCCTTTACAAGACCACTATGTTTATATGAAGGACTGATTGACATATTTACCCATGAGAGCTTTTAATGTACCACTCAGTTGCATCAAAACATTACATTTTAGACAGGGTAATACAGCTGTTTAAAACCATTCAAAGAAAAAAAATGGTATAAAATTTGAGTTCTGAATATTTACAGGAGAAAATCTTTAGCAAATATTAAAACAATTCCCTTTTACAGCTATGTTAAATGATACTTATTTGTACTGAATTGCATCAGCGTACCTTAAAAGGAGAAAAATAAATTAGAAGACAAATCAGGGGATGATATCACTAGCAGCTGAAGTGCGAGTCGTTCTCACTGTGTTCTTCACGAAATACAGAATTTCGCTGTGGACTGGTCACACCCCTGGATAGAGCAGCTGTTGGCTCATTGATCAGTGGCCACTCAGTGGGACGTCCTACAGAAGCAATCAACAAATGAATATATTTAGATCATTTAGACGAGTAAATCCATGCACAGAGCTTCACATGCTTGTATAAAACAACACACCAGCCAAATATTGAATACTTCAAGATCAGGGTAGGGTTGCACCAGCTGTGTGTAAGTTAGGATGTAAAGATCACACTAATGGCTTAGTAACTAGTTAGTCAGTGCTTAATTCGGTTGTAGAACTTAACTAGTAGGTCGTAAGCTCTCTGTAAAGTGATGCATAGATGCACCGAATTGTGTTTGTAATCCAATCAGCAGCCTTCAAATTTGTAACCACATGCATATTTTCAAGCTACTGCCTTGCATGCACTGTCAAAAACCAAAGATATGATCTAAAAAGTTATATAAACACATTACCCATTTAATTTAAAATAACACAACACATGCTTGGAGAGAGTGTGCCATTTTGGTCCGTTTCATGTTGGATATCAGTCGCTATCAAATCAGTTATCCACATTACACCTTCTCTTTTAAACCGCAAACAAGCATATAAAGTCCACATTATCATAAACATCCAAAGGACGATTTCGGTCTCGTAAAACTCTTGAATTTGTAGTTCATTATCAATGTACTCTAATCTGGCTGCCATCCCACTCTATCCATTCATTAAATGGTCTGCACTTAAATAGCTTTTTAACCTTATCGGTATTCAAAGCGCTTCACACTGCGTCTCATTCACCCATTCACGCACACATTCATACACCAATGATGGTAGAGCTGCTATGTAAGGTGCTAGCCTGCCATTGGGAGCAACTTGGGGTTCAGTGTCTTGCCCAAGGACACTTCAGCATGTGGAGTCGTGTGGCTAGTATACGACCCACCAACCCTGCGATTAGTGGCCGACCCGCTCAACCAACTGAGCCACAGCTGCCCACTACATTATTCACGGGCTAAGGCTGCCATAAATATTTAGTTTATACGTATGGTTACGTCCCATGTACAGTTTTATTTTATGGTGCAACGCTCAAATATTTAGTAGTGCGTAAATTGTGACCCAGTGCCCATTTACGCAACAACTAGGCTAAGTTTGAACTTGCACACACAGCTAGTGCAACCGGCCCCAGAAAAGTCTGGACAACAGAAAAGAATAAATACAAATTCTTTACATGGTGCCGAAGTATGCCATGAGGAGAAAAGGGCAAAAAAAAAAAAAAAAGGTCTAGGAACTGAAAGAACACGGTCCATGCTGTGTTTGTTAAACGTCTCATGCAAAGAAACAACCACACAAACACAACAACCCCTCATTAAACTAACCTTCCACCGGCAGAACCTTCAGATAGTTAGACTGAAATACAGATGTGAAATAAAGGAAAGAGAGCAGGCAAAATGATTAATAATGCTATAAGTACCTCTGCTTGAGTTGACTATTTTAACTATTTAATCTTAATTTCAAAGGTATTTCTCAAAAATGACATGGAGGGAATTTAAATGTGTTCTGATAGCCTACTCGCAAGTCCAAAACAATCATTTGGAAAGCTCATGAAATGACTAATGCAGGAACTCTCATGTCTTATTGCTGTAATAGAGGACAAACAGTACAAAAACACTGAGAACTCGTAAGTGAATGGACTCGAGCTTACCTCCAGGTTTCCTCTGGCTCTCTTCAGCACACCGTGAGTCAGAGACACTGCAGGAAACGGCACAAACATTAACTCTAAATGGATTGTTCTACTTACATTTACATTTATGCATTTGGCAGATGCTTTTATCCAAAGCGACTTACAGTGCACTTATTACAGGGACAATCCCCCCAGAACAACCTGGAGTTAAGTGCCTTGCTCAAGGACACAATGGTGGTGGGTGTGGGGATCAAACCAGCAACCTTCTGATTACCAGTTATGTGGTTTAGACCACTACACCACCACCACTACTTGAACGCATGTTGAGCGTGCGGATGAGTGTCTCTTACGCTGGTCTATGATGATGCGCTCCATGCCCTCTTTCAGCTGATTGGTGGATCTCAGGCGTTTGACAGCTCCGGTCAGCATTCTCTCCTGCTGTGTCAGACGACTCTTCAGACGAGAGATCTCACTCTTCAACAGCTCATCCTGATGGAAGAGAACGATACCGCTATAATAAACACCAGATTATCACAGTATTGCATAAGCTGTAGTGGTGCTTATTTGTTTTAGTAAAACACCGATATATCATCCAGGTCAATATTTGGCAATAAAGAATTGTTTGTTACTATGTTGCAAGTAAATACATTTCACGGCTTTATTTATCTTTGTTATATCCCTCCACAAGTCTGTAGCGTTTCATTATCTTTTTATAAAACCAGGTGACAGTTTATGGTAAATGTGTGCCACCTGTTGATAGTGTGTGCCATCTCCTGAGGGCAGGGAGACTCTCCAGAGCAGTTTGAGAAGTCGTGCCGCCTCCTCCAGCATCTGCTGCATCGTGTTCACACTGCTGGAAAACTGCTTCAGCTGGAACTGATCTACAGCCTGAAACACAGAACACTCATGTCACCATTCCCATCCTTTTTGACCAATACACATTTCAGGACCTTTCCAGGCATTGGTGATAACTGGATACAAATTATAAATTTTTTTGAATCAGACAGATTTGCTAATGAATCATTAAGACCGATTTGTGAATAGTTTTGACTAATTCAAAAAGAACAATTCACTGACAAATCAAAATTCACTTTGGCTTGAAAAGTTACTCGGAAAGATCCATAACTTTTCCGTGACTTTTAAATTGGACTAAATGTAATAACTTTTCCGAAGCTTTTTAGATTTTTATGACGTTTCCATAATTTTTTTTATTTTATTCATTTTAATAACTTTACCATGTTGAAAACGAAAGTGAAAGGAGGTATTGCCCCAAGTGAAGGAGTTCAAGTACCTCGGGGTCTTGTTCACGAGTGAGGGGACAATGGAGCGGGAGGTTGGCCGGAGAATCGGGGCAGCGGGGGCGGTATTGCACTCAGCTCTATCGCACCGTTGTCCACGAAAAGAGAGCTGAGCCGAAGGCAAAGCTCTCAATCTACCGGTCAAGTTTTGTTCCTACCCTCACCTATGGTCATGAAGGCTGGGTCATGACCGAAAGAACTAGGTCAGCGAGTACAAGCGGCCGAAATGGGCTTCCTCAGAAGGGTGGCGGGCTTCTCCCTTAGAGATAGGGTGAGGAGCTCAGTCATCCGTGAGGAGCTCGGAGTAGAGCCGCTGCTCCTTTGCGTCGAAAGGAGTCAGTTGAGGTGGTTTGGGCATCTGGTAAGGATGCCCCCTGGCCGCCTCCCTAGGGAGGTGTTTCAGGCACGTCCAGCTGGGAGGAGGCCTTGGGGAAGACCCAGGACTAGGTGGAGAGATTACATCTCCACACTGGCCTGGGAACGCCTCAGGGTCCCTCAGTCAGAGATGTGGCTCGGGATAGGGAAGTTTGGGGCCCCCTGCTGGAGCAGCTGCCCCCGCGACCCGACTTCGGATAAGCGGTTGAAGATGGATGGATGGAACTTTACCATGAATTTTTAGATTTGATTAATTTCCATTATTTTTCATTAATATTTAGACTATTCATGTCTGTGATTTTATTAGATTTTTATTAATTTCCATAACTTTCTTGATTTTACTAACCACCATGAGTTTTTCATGACTGATTCATTTCCATGATTTATCAGTGACTTTTTAGTTTTTATGAAATTCTATGACCTTTCCATGACTTTCTAAATTTTGACTAAGTTCCATGCCTTTTCTGGATTTTACAAATTGTAATAAATTTTCCATGACTTTCTAGATTTTACTTTCCATAATTTTTTTCGTGCCTTTTAAGATTTTATTTGTTAATATTAAAATTATTTTATAAATATTTATTATTTCCATGTCTTCCTAGATTTTACTAATTTTAACAACTTTTAGATTGTATTACTTTCCATGACCTTTTATATTTAAATTTTTTAATCAACTTTTTAAAATGTAATTTCTTTTTATATTTAAATCATAACTTTTCCGTGACTTTTAAATTTGACTAAATTCAATATCTTTTCCAAGACATTTTAGATTTTATTCATTTCTATGAATTTTCCATATGAACATTCCAAAGATTTTACAAATTTAAATAACTTGTCCATGACTTTCTAGATTTGTACAAATTTCCGTGGCTTTTCTAGATTTGACTAATTCCCATGACGTTACTTGATTTGACTAATTCCCATGACGTTACTTGATTTGGCTAATTTCCGAGGCGTTTCTAGATTTGACTAATTCCCATGACGTTACTTGATTTGACTAATTCCCATGACGTTACTTGATTTGGCTAATTTCCGTGGCTTTTCTAGATTTGACTAATTCCCATGACGTTACTTGATTTGACTAATTCCCATGACGTTACTTGATTTGGCTAATTTCCGAGGCGTTTCTAGATTTGACTAATTTCCGAGGCGTTTCTAGATTTGACCAATTCTCATGACGTTTCTAGATTTGACTAATTCCCATGACGTTTCTAGATTTGACTAATTCCCATGACGTTTCTAGATTTGACTAATTCCCATGACGTTTCTAGAGTTGACTAATTCCCATGACGTTTCTAGAGTTGACTAATTCCCATGACGTTTCTAGAGTTGACCAATTCCCATGACGTTTCTAGATTTGACTAATTCCCATGATGTTTCTAGATTTGACTAATTCCCATGACGTTTCTAGATTTGACCAATTCCCATGACGTTTCTAGATTTGACTAATTCCCATGACGTTTCTAAATTTGACTAATTCCCATGACGTTTCTAGAGTTGACTAATTCCCATGACGTTTCTAGAGTTGACTAATTTCCGAGGCGTTTCTAGATTTGACTAATTCTCATGACGTTTCTTGATTTGGCTAATTCCCATGACGTTTCTAGATTTGACTAATTCCCATGACGTTTCTAGAGTTGACTAATTCCCATGACGTTTCTTGATTTGACCAATTCCCATGGCGTTTCTAGAGTTGACTAATTCCCATGGCGTTTCTAGAGTTGACTAATTCCCATGGCGTTTCTTGATTTGACCAATTCCCATGGCGTTTCTAGATTTGACTAATTCCCATGGCGTTTCTAGATTTGACCAATTCCCATGGCGTTTCTAGATTTGACTAATTCCCATGGCGTTTCTAGATTTGACCAATTCCCATGGCGTTTCTAGATTTGACTAATTCCCATGACGTTTCTAAATTTGACTAATTCCCATGACGTTTCTAGATTTGACTAATTCCCATGACGTTTCTAGAGTTGACTAATTTCCGAGGCGTTTCTAGATTTGACTAATTCTCATGACGTTTCTTGATTTGGCTAATTCCCATGACGTTTCTAGATTTGACTAATTCCCATGACGTTTCTAGAGTTGACTAATTCCCATGACGTTTCTTGATTTGACCAATTCCCATGACGTTTCTAGAGTTGACTAATTCCCATGACGTTTCTAGAGTTGACTAATTCCCATGACGTTTCTTGATTTGACCAATTCCCATGACGTTTCTAGATTTGACTAATTCCCATGACGTTTCTAGATTTGACCAATTCCCATGACGTTTCTAGATTTGACTAATTCCCATGACGTTTCTAGATTTGACCAATTCCCATGACGTTTCTAGATTTGACTAATTCCCATGACGTTTCTAGATTTGACTAATTCCCATGACGTTTCTAGAGTTGACTAATTTCCGAGGCGTTTCTAGATTTGACTAATTCTCATGACGTTTCTTGATTTGGCTAATTCCCATGACGTTTCTTGATTTGGCTAATTCCCATGACGTTTCTTGATTTGACTAATTTCCGAGACTTTTCTAGATTTGACCAATTCCCATGACGTTTCTTGATTTGGCTAATTCCCATGACGTTACTTGATTTGACTAATTCCCATGACGTTTCTTGATTTGACTAATTCCCATGACGTTTCTTGATTTGGCTAATTCCCATGACGTTTCTTGATTTGGCTAATTCCCATGACGTTTCTTGACTTGGCTAATTCCCATGGCGTTTCTAGATTTGACTAATTCCCATGACGTTACTAGATTTGACTAATTTCCTAGGCTTTTCTAGATTTACTAATTTCCATGACTTTGCTGGATTTTACAAATGTTAATAATTTGTCCATTAATTTTTCCGATTTTATTACTTTCCATTATTTTTTTAATGACTTGTTAATTTCCATGACTTTCAAGATTTTATAGATTTCCATTATTATTTAATGACTTTTTAGATTTGATTAAATTTCCATGACTTAGATGTTATAGATTTTATTAATTTCCATGATTTTTCGGTGACATTCGTTTTGATCAAATTCTATGATTTTTCAAGACTTTTTAGATTTGATAAAATTCCAAGATATTTTAGACTATTCACTTCCATGATTTGTCCATTACTTTTGAGATTTCATTAATTTACATGACTTTAGATTTTACTCATTTCATTTAAAAGTTCCCTGATATTTCCAAGTTTCCATGACTGTGGGAAGCCCCTCATTTAACACTTCAGTTTGTGCATGTGTGTTCTCACCCTGTTGCAGTCCTGTATGTGTGTGTCCATGTCTGCATTGAGTGTTTTGGCTTCACCGATCTGTTTGCGCAGGGCGTTATAATCTTCTATCAAACCCAGAACATAATGGCCACGCCGGTCCGCCCAGAGCCGATGACCCGGTACCAGCCGGGATGGAGCCTGGGACCCACTATCTGCTGAACTACCACCATCTAAACACACAAACAACCATTTCTGTCGCATATATACAGGTTAAAGTGACCAATATGTGCAGGTACAACATATGTAAAAATGTACTATATTATCTGTATTTTATATACATTTAAATAAATTTACCATGTACAGCACAAGACAGGTCTTTCTGTGAATAAAGAGCATCTAATTTACCAGCCTCATCTGAGAGGGAGAAGAAAAAACACGTGCTTTAAAATTAGGACATTGGTAGTGTAAGTAACGCCATATACTGCATGTCAAATAATAGAGATAGTTGATGTTTATGGTTGATTTGGGGTCTGTGTGTGCGCATGCGTGTGTACCTGTGTTAGACAGTAGGTAGTTGATGTTGATGGTTGATTTGGGGTCTGTGCGGGTCAATAGTTGTTGTTCCAGTCTCTGTCTCAGTGTTGTGTTGGTCTGGATGCTTCTCTCCAACTGCACACGCAGCTGTCTGATCTCAGCCAACAACTCACTCAGATCCACTGCAGAACCAGATCCAGAAGCACGGCCCTCTCCTGCACACACACGTATATCAGCAGTGTTACAAAACATACTGTGCTGCCATCACAGACAGCACGTTAAGGCATCAGGTGCTTTCAAATATACCTGTGTGTGCGTGCGCAGAGTTCTTGATGTGTTCCTGTACTTGTAGTTCCACTCGTACAGACTGGAGAAGCTGCTGAGTGTCTGACAACTGCTGTCTCTGATGGGAGTTCTCACACTGCAATCTGAAACACACACACACACATCTGTTTCACTATATTCGTGAGTCCTCACATGCATAGCCAAACCTGCACACACAAACACGTAAATGCATGTAACAACACGGACATCTGCTTGTTTGAAAAGTTCAAGGAAAACATATCGAGTTGTTGAGTTTGTATGTGTAATATGAAACACTCATTAAGCAATTATGCATTCACCTCCTGGATTACCAATAACTGCAATAATTACAACAACTCATTAGCATATAATTACACAAGCCCTCTCAGAAAGACACATGATACACGTTACTGGATCAGTGAACGGCTGCTCCAGAAAAAGTGTGTGTTATCTGCAGCTAATCTCTTCTTTGGATCATTTTATATGGGAAACACACATGCAGAACTACTTAAAGATTAATCATTTGTGTGTAATATGCATTGGTGGTCTGCATATGAACTGTGGGCGGCCCATGGATGTGATGTCTGAGGCTGCTTGAAGGTGCTCGTTTTTATGTGTGTGTGTGTGTGTGTGTGTTACCTGTACATGTTGTCCTGTAGCTGCGTTCGCTCTTGTTTCAGCGTTTCACACTCTTTTCTGCTCAGCTCCAGTTTAGCTGTTCTTCTAGCCAGAGTCTCTCTCAGCCGGTCATTCTCTTTCTGCTTATCTACACAAATGAAAACCAGTGTCAGATATTCATCTATTGAGGAGCAACATTTGCCAAAACATTTGATTATCTGGGTCATTTTTTTTTACATTTGTGGGGGCTTTTTTAATATATATATGAAATGTGTGTTTTTCAACTCAAACATACAAACTAGCAACAACAACAACAACTATAAATGCAGTGTTTTCAAATTAAAATATTTTTACAAAATTAAATAACATTTTTGCATTACAGCAAACTTGTTATTTTCTCAATATTACACCAAAATAAAATAGAACAATAAATAAGAAAATACAAATTTTCATGAAAATAAAACTGTCCAAACAAACGGACATTTAAGCAGGATGTAACATGTACTTAAAATCTTTTGAAATGGAAACTGGATATAAAAGTGTGGTTCACTCAGACCACTAAAACGGCTGTTGTGTATGTATGTATGTATATATACATACACATACATACATACACACACATTTTATTGTTGTTGTCATTTTAATGTTATTTTTCACATAAGACTGATCTTATGATGATGACGTTGCGAGCTGCAGACAGCGGGGGTGAGAGACGAGTGTCTCCGTGTTAAAGGGCGCATCAGCCGGCAGAACTTTAAATCTCTCCCGGTCTCTCCCGCTCAGATTGGGTCTCTTCCGCGTCTGGTTGAAAGACTGGCTGCGACCGAGTGACTGGCTGCGACCGAGAATGACAGTTTTGGAGTTTGTGTTTATTTACATGTCATGCTCCTGTATTATATTAACTTTAATTATTGATTTAATAAAGACATATCGCCAAGCTGTGATATAACACAGAAACACAGATCACAGATCGCTTGGCGATATGTCTTTATTTCATCAATAATCTTGGTCTGCTCGGCGTCCATTTTCACCTGATTTCCACACTGAACACCGGAAACTCACATGACCACATGTGCCACTCCCTAAACGGAGACTGACTGGTCATCTTTTTATTAGCGGTGTAGAAAATGGGCAAACAGCTCTCAGAGAGAATGGGCTGTCACGTCCACACATGCACTTATTTATTTAATAAAATCGCAGCATTTTGCCGTCATATAATCGCACAGGCTGACATCGCGATTGTGATATGATTAATCGTGCAGCACTAAATTAAATCAACATAATTTTGCATTTATGTGATATTATGTAACTAGGCCTTGAATAGAAAAATTTGAAATGAATCAGAAAAGAAAGAAAGCATTTTTCCTTCATCTTAATTTCAGACACAAGCGCACAACAACAACTGGTATATGTCTTAAAGCTGAACTGTGTAAATTCTGAAAATTATCATCACAAATGGAACTGCAAAAACAATCATTAAAAAAAAAAAAAAATCTTGAATACTCTTCCCATCAATCATTGGTTCAAGCCCACGGATAGTCCCGCCCCAAACTCACGCTGTTGTGTGGGGCTGGATGGGCCGCTCAAACAAACAGCGCAATCTTTTGAAAGTCCCAACCTACAAGTGATTTCATTATACAGTAGTTGACTCTGCGTATTAAGCAGGGATACGGTAAATATTTTAAAACTTTAAAAAGGTGCACAAAGAAAGTTTTTGCTTAGTAAAAAAGTTTTACATGTAGCATTTTTTTTAATATGTCAAAAATTATATACACTCACATGAGATGAAGACTCCAGTCATATCAGAAACCCAATAAAAGCTGTTTAATTTTACATAGAGAAGGTCGCCCCCTCATGGGCACTGCCATGTTGGCAGCACACGACAAACTGAATGAGTTACTAGCACGGTGTAATGACAATAATAATAACATTCTTACTTTAAATAGCGCTTTCAGCCAAGGCTCAAAATTAATGTAAATAAAACGAGCAAAGCAAACAATATAACAAGAAGCACAATATATTTACAACAAACAACAACGGAGCCCGAGTCAACAGTCCAGTCCAGAGTGATGCTGGTATCAGCAGGAGTGTGATCCACCAGACAGTCCAAACTGAATGACTGAATGAACAAGAGGTAGCGATGAAACAAACTGCAACGTCCTGCTGCTCTCATTGTACAGTAGATCACGGATATACGGCACAACATGAAACGCCAAACGCGAGCACAAGACTGTCTACAACCTGGAGAGCACACAGGTTAAGGATGCCCGGTCACAGACCAACGTCCAACAACCGTGCGACAATTCGCCTGGATTAAATCCAAGAATGTCCATTGAGAGGTGTGTAGTACGAGCAAACAAACTCCCAGTATCCAGGACGATGCATGTCAGGACTGCGTCAAAAACACAAGTACTACTACAACCGATGGGACGAGTAAAAGCCAGCTAAAATCTTACTTTGTGCACCTTTAAGTATGAATAGAGCCTCTGTCTAGTAATTTGAATATATTTGAGTTTGAGCTTGTGCATTACCTCGTGCTCCCTGGTTTAGCTGCTCTTTGAGTGTATGGTTCTGTGCCAACAGGAAGTGAAGTTCACTGCTGATATGACCCTGATCCTCAGAACCAGCAATGAAGATGTTGGTGGCTGCTGATCACACACACACACACACACACACACACACACACACACACATTCAGTGATTTGAAAATCTGAAGATTGTTGTGCAAAGTTTAAAACATTCAAGAAAATGAACTTGTATAATCAGCACATCATATGTGTGCTTTATCTTATAGGTGTATGTGTATTCGGCACATGTGGTTTTCACACAGGGCACGTCGCAGCATTAGTCTGGTTTCAGACTCACGTATGATTCTGTCGAACCCCGTGATTTTCCGACATCAACTTGCATCATCACAAACGTACACATGATGTGCGTACCTGGGTCTTTCTCAGCTTCCTGTAATTTTCTCTCTAATTGTTCTCGGAGTCTCTCGTTGGTTCTGATCGTCTCTTCAAGACGCTGACGCAACGCTCGGATCTCCAGCAAGTGTTCTGCCAACAGATCTACGATAAAGAGGAGACGTGATAAAGATAAAGACGTGACACAACAGGTTTCCAGCAAAAACTCGTTCCTGTCTTTGTTCTGGACACACTGAAAGTTTGGTCATCATTCACTCACCCTCATGTTGTTCCAAGCCTATATGACTTTCTAACGTGGAACACAAAATGTGATGTTAGGCAGAATGTTAGCCTCAGTCACCATTCACTTTCATTGCAACTTTTTTCCACACATTAAAAGTGAAGTGGTCACTGAGGTACTGAGATACTGCCTAATATCTTTTTTTTGTTTCTCCATACGATTAAAAAAGCAAGTATCCCTTTAACATAGAAGACGGGTATAATACCTGAGTTGATACTCATGCTGGCTGAGGTGTACTGCTGCTCTGGCTGTTTGTCTGTGGTCTGGTTCTGTGAGGATTTGGATGGAGTGTTGTGTTTGAGGATGGAGCGGGTGAGGTCCAGTTCACCACGGAGTGTAGCGTTCAGCTGCTCGCTGCTCCTCAGCTGCTCCTGTAGCCGCCCGTTTTCACGCTGCAACATTTGGACACTCCCCTCACCACCGTCTGACATGCCCCCTTCAACAGCAATGCCCTTGAGTCCTAGCCCCTCTTTTAGATCGGGAGACGCAGTACCATTGGTCGCTGTCAGCCCTGTAAGAGATGATAATGTCCATTTCAAGAATACACCTGGAGCACATTAAAGTATGGATGTTATTAACAATAATTTCAAATGAAAAAAAAAAAGGTCTGAACTATCCCGTGATCTTCAACGTGAAGTTTTAAATGAACAAGAATCTTCATTAAAGTATTTTCTATAAATGTTATTATTAACAGTAATTAATTCACCTCGTGGATGTTGTATTTTGGCTTCGCTATACACAATGCATAACTTAAATTCATTTAAACCACCTGATCTCCGTTCAGAGGACTTTGGGTTGTCTATAAGGGGTTAAACGGTCAACGAGTCATGTGACAAAATAAACATGGTGCCAATCACAGCGGAGTTTGTCTGAGAGAAACAGCAACAAAACTACATCTGGTAAGAAACCTCATTAAGTTATAACATTGAAACCTGTTTGAGATAAAAGAGTCTCTAGTTTCATCCGATACCCCATTTTTAAAATTGCATCCTTACAAGCTATAAAGGAGGAGATGGGGAGGTGGAGAGATGCCAGAGGAATCATCACCGGTGTGAAGGAAGCAGCTGCTTTTATATTCTTGGGATATGATTGACAGGCCTAGATGAACAAGCTCCTCCCAAACTTGCATTTGAAACTTAATGTTGCTTACATATGAAAGCAAGATGATGATGACTTGATACTAATTTTGATACCACAACAAAACACTAATTTGAGTAAATATAGTTACAAGTAATTATTCAAGAGAAGTAAACAATCAGTAATAAAGTAACAAAGAAATAAATTACAAATAAAAATAAAACAAAGATATAAATGAAGACAACAGTGCATTATCTTCATAACAGCGGTATCAAGTGATTCATAAGTCATGAAATGTTACATAAACTACAATTCTTCAATGTATGATTATAATACAGTAATACTATCAAAACCTATTAAAGTTATCCAGCCAAAAGCAATGAGTGGTTTCCTCGTTATTGTTTGATTAATATTAACGACATAATAAACAGTGGCAACACTTGGTTGTTACCTTCATCTCTGGTGGCTTTTAGCACTTTCCTCCACCTGCTCTGAGAGACGCCGTTATGATCACAATTTGCTCACTGATCTCCAGATTCGAGCGACAGCTAACCTTGACTTGATCTCACTATGACGGCAGAACTTAATCTAACCTCAGTGCAGTAGAAATGTTAGCGCTGCTTGAACAGAACATCACTCTCAACAACATCAGTGCCAAGCAGAATCCAAAGTCAGTGTCGTCAATCGCAACTTCTCCAATCTCTTAATCTATAGTATCCAAGTAGCTGGGAAATTTGAACCAGGTAGTTCTGAAGAGAGATAACGTTACACGGTCTCGTTATGTTTGGTACTGTAACGTTGAGAGAGTTAGTCTGCTGTCTCTGTGGCGATGCCCACACTGAAAAGCAAAATCTCTTTCAGTATACTTGAACTTTGCACTATACTAAACCCTCAACCAATCAGTATCACACACACTGTTCTTAAAGGCACTCCGTGAGTAGAGGAGATAAAACTGCATACTGAATAATGCATCTGTACGGGCCGGTAACGGGACACCGGTATCAGCTCTTGCTGTTCAACTACACCACTCCAAATCCTCAAACGAACATGACCGTATATGAACGGAAAATAACTGCTATTAGACAAAGCAGGGTGTCTATTTCTTAAATATATTTACACATGAAATAAATGTATATTGAATAACAGGATGATACAACCACACGTTGGCTAAATGTTCACTAAAATGCATCAAGAGATACAAAGTCATTTAGTTCTGCGGTCTTATTAGTATTTACACATTTAGAATGTAAAATGGCCGCATTATTCTGAAACATTTGTGGGGGGAACAAAAACAAAACTCTTCACTTTGTTACACTTGTTGTGTTCCCTGTCAAAAATGACCGGACATTGGAAATGAATGGATTAGACTACAACATACAGAAATATTAAGTGTTCAGGAGCATCACAATCCTTTAGATGAGCACATATGTGGACGTGTGTTAGCACACACAAAGCGAAAGGTATAATGATATTTATACTATACGAACTATAGATCATATCCCCTAACCCTCACCAAAAACTGTTTCAAAACAAACTCATTTAGTAAGTTTTCAAGCGACTTAAATTATGGGGACACTAGAAATGTCCTCATAAACCACATTTATAGCATAATACCCTTGTAATTACCAGTTTGTAACTTGGGTTTGTAAAAAAAAGAACCGCTCGCTCACACAGACACACAATCTCTCACTCACACAGACACACAATCTCTCACTCACACGGACACACAATCTCTCACTCACACAGACACACAATCTCTCACTCACACGGACACACACTCTCTCACTCACACGGACACACACTCTCTCACTCACACGGACACACACTCTCTCACTCACACGGACACACACTCTCTCACTCACACGGACACACACTCTCTCACTCACACGGACACACACTCTCTCACTCACTCTCTCACACACACACAAACACTCTCTCACACACAGACAAACACTCTCTCACACACAGACAAACACTCTCTCACACACACAGACAAACACTCTCTCACACACACGGACACACACTCTCTCACACACACAGACAAACACTCTCTCACACACACAGACAAACACTCTCTCACACACAGACAAACACTCTCTCACACACAGACAAACACTCTCTCACACACACAGACACACACTCTCTCACACACACAGACACACACTCTCTCACACACACAGACAAACACTCTCTCACACACACAGACAAACACTCTCTCACACACACAGACAAACACTCTCTCACACACACGGACACACACTCTCTCACACACACAGACAAACACTCTCTCACACACACAGACAAACACTCTCTCACACACAGACAAACACTCTCTCACACACAGACAAACACTCTCTCACACACACAGACAAACACTCTCTCACACACAGACAAACACTCTCTCACACACACGGACACACACTCTCTCACACACACAGACAAACACTCTCTCACACACACAGACAAACACTCTCTCACACACACAGACACACACTCTCTCACACACACAGACAAACACTCTCTCACACACACACACAGACAAACACTCTCTCACACACACAAACACACACTCTCTCACACACACGGACAAACACTCTCTCACACACACGGACAAACACTCTCTCACACACACGGACACACACTCTCTCACACACACGGACACACACTCTCTCACACACACAGACACACACTCTCTCACACACACAGACAAACACTCTCTCACACACACAGACAAACACTCTCTCACACACACAGACAAACACTCTCTCACACACACAGACAAACACTCTCTCACACACACAGACAAACACTCTCTCACACACACGGACAAACACTCTCTCACACACACGGACACACACTCTCTCACACACACAGACACACACTCTCTCACACACACAGACAAACACTCTCTCACACACACAGACAAACACTCTCTCACACACACAGACAAACACTCTCTCACACACACAGACAAACACTCTCTCACACACACAGACAAACACTCTCTCACACACACAGACAAACACACAGACACACACTCTCTCACACACACAGACAAACACTCTCTCACACACACAGACAAACACTCTCTCACACACACAGACAAACACTCTCTCACACACAGACAAACACTCTCTCACACACACAGACAAACACTCTCTCACACACACGGACACACACTCTCTCACACACACGGACACACACTCTCTCACACACACAGACAAACACTCTCTCACACACACAGACAAACACTCTCTCACACACACAGACACACACTCTCTCACACACACAGACACACACTCTCTCACACACACAGACAAACACTCTCTCACACACACAGACAAACACTCTCTCACACACACAAACACACACTCTCTCACACACACGGACAAACACTCTCTCACACACACGGACACACACTCTCTCACACACACGGACACACACTCTCTCACACACACAGACACACACTCTCTCACACACACAGACACACACTCTCTCACACACACAGACAAACACTCTCTCACACACACAGACAAACACTCTCTCACACACACAGACAAACACTCTCTCACACACACAGACACACACTCTCTCACACACACAGACAAACACTCTCTCACACACACAGACAAACACTTCTCACACACACAGACAAACACTCTCTCACACACACAGACAAACACTCTCTCACACACACGGACACACACTCTCTCACACACACGACACACACTCTCTCACACACACAGACAAACACTCTCTCACACACACAGACAAACACTCTCTCACACACACGGACACACACTCTCTCACACACACAGACACACACTCTCTCACACACACAGACACACACTCTCTCACACACACAGACAAACACTCTCACACACACAGACAAACACTCTCTACACACACAGACAAACACTCTCTCACACACACAGACACACACTCTCTCACACACACAGACAAACACTCTCACACACACAGACAAACACTTCTCACACACACAGACACACACTCTCTCACACACACAGACAAACACTCTCACACACACAGACAAACACTCTCTCACACACACAGACAAACACTCTCTCACACACACAGACACACACTCTCTCACACACACGGACACACACTCTCTCACACACACAGACAAACACTCTCTCACACACACAGACAAACACTCTCTCACACACACAGACAAACACTCTCTCACACACACAGACAAACACTCTCTCACACACACAGACAAACACTCTCTCACACACACAGACAAACACTCTCTCACACACACAGACAAACACTCTCTCACACACAGACAAACACTCTCTCACACACACAGACAAACACTCTCTCACACACACAGACAAACACTCTCTCACACACACAGACAAACACACAGACAAACACTCTCTCACACACACAGACACACACTCTCTCACACACACAGACAAACACTCTCTCACACACACAGACAAACACACAGACAAACACTCTCTCACACACACAGACAAACACTCTCTCACACACACAGACAAACACACAGACAAACACTCTCTCACACACACAGACAAACACTCTCTCACACACACAGACAAACACACAGACAAACACTCTCTCACACACACAGACAAACACTCTCTCACACACACAGACAAACACTCTCTCACACACAGACAAACACTCTCTCACACACAGACAAACACTCTCTCACACACACAGACAAACACTCTCTCACACACACAGACAAACACTCTCTCACACACACAGACAAACACACAGACAAACACTCTCTCACACACACAGACACACACTCTCTCACACACACAGACAAACACTCTCTCACACACACAGACAAACACACAGACAAACACTCTCTCACACACACAGACAAACACTCTCTCACACACACAGACAAACACTCTCTCACACACACAGACAAACACTCTCTCAAACACACGGACAAACACTCTCTCACACACACGGACACACACTCTCTCACACACACAGACAAACACTCTCTCACACACACAGACAAACACTCTCTCACACACACAGACAAACACTCTCTCACACACACAGACAAACACTCTCTCACACACACAGACAAACACTCTCTCACACACACAGACAAACACTCTCTCACACACACAGACAAACACTCTCTCACACACACAGACACTCTCTCACACACACAGACAAACACTCTCTCACACACACAGACACACTCTCTCACTCACACAGACACACACTCTCTCACCACACGGACACACTCTCTCACACACACAGACACACACTCTCTCACACACACAGACACACTCTCACACACACAACACTCTCTCACACACAGACACACACTCTCACACACACAGACACACTCTCTCACACACACAGACAAACACTCTCTCACACACAGACAAACACTCTCTCACACACACAGACAAACACTCTCTCACTCACACAGACACACACTCTCTCACACACACAGACACTCTCTCACACACACAGACACACACTCTCTCTCACACACACTCTCTCACACACACAGACACACACTCTCTCACACACACAGACACACACTCTCTCACACACACACACACTCTCACACACACAGACACACTCTCTCACACACACACACACACACACTCTCTCACACACACACACACACACACACAAACACTCTCTCACACACACAGACACACACTCTCTCACACACACAGACACTCTCTCACACACACAGACACACTCTCTCACTCACACAGACACTCTCTCACTCACACAGACACTCTCTCACTCACACAGACACACACTCTCTCACTCACACAGACACTCTCTCACTCACACAGACACACACTCTCTCACACACACTCTCTCACACACACAAACACTCACTCTCTCTCTCTCTCTCTCTCACAAACACTCACTCTCACAAACACTCACTCTCACAAACACTCACTCTCACAAACACTCACTCTCACAAACACACACAAACACACACACACACACACCTCTTGTGGATCGTCTTTCCAGGTACACTCTTTGAGGAATATTTTAAGATCTACTTATCATATTATGTTGTGTTTGGGCTCATTTGAATCAGGATAGTCTGCTGTAAGAAATTATATCTCATTGTCTATGTTATATTTATGTTTCACAAAGTAATAAGGAAAAACCATGACAAAAAGACACTTCTGTTTATTATTTATGTGTGTTTGTAGGAATTTCATACACTAATACTAAATCCAGTTTGGCCTCCGAGTGAACCAAATTTGCTCATTCTACCACTTGAGACCTTTCCAACGATATATAACACATGGCCATCTCATCTTTTCTATGGTTTTACCAACTTGTGATAACACATTTGCAAATGATGAGAACAAAATACTTCTAAATTGTCAACCAATTAAAAAGCATAATTTAAGAATTGGTAGGATCAGCTATATGTATTAAGTCCATATTCTGTCTTTAAAACGACACCTACTTTGTTCAGATCAATTGCGTAATTATTATAGACCCCCCCCCCACAAGTATTGCCTCCCACTTTTCAGGTTTATGCTCGGTTCAATGAATCATTCGATCAATAAAAAAATATATTCTTAAAGATGTTCAAAAAAGTACAAAAACTGTCATAAGTTGATAAAAAGATCTACTGCAATATCTTGTGATAATATATGCAATACGAGAGATTTATAAACAATCTTAGTGGATTAAAAGATGATCTGCTTTGAAATGAGATTCCATTAATATATTACCAGCGAGTCCAATTCAGGTAAATCAAATCTTAAACCACTTGACAGTTTATAGGAAGTTTGTTCCCAAACATTCATTTCTAATAAGACATTACATGTGATACAATCAGGTGTTCAAGACAAATGAAGCCGTTCAATGAAAACGCAAGGATTTTTATGTGCATTTCTTTGTTTTTACGTTATCTTAAGGTCTCTTTATACGCTAATGATTTTTTGAGAGTTACCTGTGTGAACTCTGCTGGGGGTCTGTCTGTAGACAGCACAGGGGCTGCCGTTGAAGGAGGAGGTGCCATCACTGGACAGCCTGTCACTCATCTCAGAGTCTGAGCACTGCTGCATTCTGGGAACTTGCTTTCGCAGTTGATCTTGCAAGCACTGAATGAGCTGGTCTTTCTCCTGCAGTTCTGCAGACAGTCTGTCTCACACACAAATGCACAGACACACGATTATAAACTCAGAGAGAACAAATTTGTGTGGAAAGATTTAGAAACAACAATCAACAACACAACGTCAGGAAATAAGGCTGCAAAAGAGCAAAGATGAACCCCAATTTGCATACTACTTCACACTATAAGTATGAACTTCACTGGTGAAATGAAGTGTATACTTCAGCATGCGGCAGTATTGTAACAAAGTGCTACATCATAAAAACAGCAAGCATGCAGCTTAATGCATTACCTTTAAAAAAAAAAAAATATTATCTTACGTTTATACATTTAAAAACTGTTTACGTTTTACTTTGAAAAAGTATACCATCCAGATACCTACCGTATACTATTTTCAACATACTTTGATTTTGGCTAAACTAATTCTAGCCTCAGATACTACAGAGTTTGGATATTATGCAAATTGGGATGCAGGATGTAAAGACCGTCACTCATTTGCATAGCATTTTAGGCTCAAAACCAGAAAAAGATTTGCGTTTGAGAGTTCATCACACTGCACTGCACACAGGCCTCTGCAGGGAGCACTCACAAGTCAATATAGCGATGTGTACTAACGGCGAGATTCTGGTTCTGCCTGCACAAATAAACCATCTCCAGCTGCTGCTGTTCTCTGTCGCCCTCTAGCTGAGAGCGCAGGTACTGCAGCTCCTCCCACACACAATCACTGTCAGGAGGATAAACACTGACAGACGTATAAACTGGCCTTTTTGCATTAAAATAAAACAAACTTTAAAGTTTATGGTATCAGAGAGGGTGGGGTTTCACAATATGTACACTAAAACAGTGTTCTGGACACAATGCCTGTGGGATTGTGTCATGTTTGTGTACGCTTCATTCTTCCATTACATAATCACACAGTTGTTTCCTTGAGAATTCCTGAGCAGTGTGCTCAGTATTCCTGAGATTATTGTGGCGGCTGCTTAGCAGATATCAAGCTGAAAGATATGCTCACCTGAGTGTCATCTCTGATGCCATCCCCTCCTCACCATCCATGCAAGCACCTCCTGATGAAACTAAAGGATAACGCAGGGAATAAAAGAGCACAAGTAAATACATCTCACACACATCCCTGCAGATGCATTGCAAAAGACGCAAAGACTGTGAGCTGCTCACTGAATGCCATTTGATGAGATATTGATGCACTGAGATGTTATATTACACTTTGCAAAGTAAATGTCATCAATTTTGTTCACACAAACATCCACATGATCTGTACCCCAGACCCCAAGTTATAACAGCCTTGCAAAACAGCTTTCCCCATCAACCAACAAACCAAAAAGGACATTCTTCATTAGTCTCTACAATCGCTCTGTATGTGCATATTTACCTTGCTCTAGTTTCTCCAGTAGACCCAGGCTGTGGTCCAGCTGCTCTATGAGTTGTGTACCCTGAACAGAGTGCATCTCGCTGGGCTGAAGCAACTCCTCAAGGGCCCCTCTGAGTTCCAGCAGCTGTTTACGCTGTTTGACGCCCAAACCACGAGACACACGGATCTGTTCCCGCAGCTCACACAACTCACGGGCCTGAGACTGGACTAGAGACTCAAATCTGTGGATAGAGAATAACATTAATGCAATAAGGTACAATTACACTAATTCACCATTGTAAAAAAGGTGTTATTTGGCAAAACATGAACTCCCTTGTGTAATAATATATGTAACATAACTCAAATGGCCAAATTGCTTTACTAAAATGGCAGACATAACATAATTTGACATAATAATTACTATAAAAAATTCTTCATCCAAGTAATATGACGATGACGATTACCTGGATGGAGAGCCTGACTGGCTGTTACTGTTCATAGTTCTCTCTTTCTCCAGCTCTGCGCTCAGCTGGGCGAATTGAGCCTTCATCAGCTTCATATTCTCTCCGTCCTCACATCCTCCACGGTCAGAGGTCACACTTAGGTGCTCGGATGACAAAGACTTTTCCCGCAGTTGTTGCTGGAGGTGCTGGATAATTCTGTGCTGTTCTTCAACCTGTGATCTGAGCTGCTGGAGGTGCTGGCGGAGCAGAGCAGGGTCAGCATTAGGGTCAGAGCTAGGGTCGCAGGGTCGAGGAGAGCTCAGGCTTGGAGAGCTGGGATACGAGGGGCTGGATGCTGTAGTGTCAGGAGAGAATCTGTGCTGCGTCCCCTGGAGGACAGGAGACAGAGCAGGAACCAACCGCAAAACACCGTCTACATCTGAACGATACACATAACAACATAATAATATCAAAATTTACAGATTAATACAAGCAATTTGAATAATGCTCATATAACTTCAACTATGAGGCCAGTCAAGTGCAGCTGTGCTCATGTTTGAAGAAAAAGACAAAGACACCATATTAGTTTTATCAAAGGTGCGCTAAACAATATGACTCAAGTCTTTATCCTATTTGAGTGAACATCATTTTTACATTTTTGTCAAATGTGCTTTTCAATTCTTTAGGAATAAAACTTTTAAGAGGACAAAAATGACTTAGTGCACCTTTAATTACACCAGAATTGGAATAGTTTGATATGATGCAAATCTTATCAAACCATGCTAAAACAAACTGAGTGTGCACACACATTAGCCCGAGGTTCACCATCTCTGAAAGGCTTTTCCATCGATCTCAGCATGCAGTCAGTACCAGTTTAGAAAGCAGTTTTCTTTTTTTTAAAGAGCCCTTTCCATGCAGAAACCCTGACATGCAATCGTATTAAGCCAATCTTTTAAGCAGTCATGCTCAGGTGTTTTTTTCCCCCTGACTACCTGTGCTACTGCCCTCCTCTCTCTCCGTCTCACTTCTTCCACTCGTTTCATACCCGAGGTCATGCGCCTCCACCTGCACACCTTTATCATCCAGTTCACCAGGGGGAGCTAGAGCATACAGGCATTGATGAAAACAGCAGCACTCGGGCACACCAACGAGCAACATGCTGACAAAGTACTCATAAAAATGTCTTATAGGCCTTTATCACAGTCCGTGTGTTGTCACATCCCGCTCCGAACAGTAGCATAACAAAACATCCACCCATCGATCTGTCTATGGATGATCGCAGTTTTTCTAAACGAAATAAGCCAAGTTGAATGCACTTGTCAGTAAACATCAGCTGTTTAATTGTTTCTTTGGAGTAACGACACACTTCAACGTGTTATCTACCATTTTAATGTGTGACAGTATCTGAGCGAGCGTGAATAACAGCGCACAGTTTACCGTTCACAAGGAGCTGCGCACACTGTTCAGCTGACTTCCAGAGAATGAAAGTGATCGCGTTGAAGTCTTTTAATGTAATTACTTTCATTACTGAAGCATGCTCATCTCCCGTTTCTGAACATAATACAGTTGTAGACTGGGGCATTTTCATCTCCGTTGCATTCATCGTACATCGCATTCAGTCGCGACTCGTGAGTGGACGCTTACCCAATCATCGCATTCAAACCACGAGGATATGTGAACACTGCCATCGAAAAAGACTGCAGCGGAAGTTGTTTTATGCTACTAATTGATGCTTCCGCGAATGCGGAAGTGTGATAAAGGCCTATTCTATTCCATTCCATTATGCTGTCTAACCGTTGAATTCCTGGTGAATGGAAGAATCTGTTGTGTGTATGCCCCATCAGAGTGAATAAGTTGTAGCACCTTCTACTTTCACTTAAGTGTATGTGTATATGCATGTCTCACCTTTGCGTGGATCAGATTGTTTGTCCTTGCTTGAGCTGTGCACAGCAATGACGGATTGAGCTATCGCCAGTTTCTCCTCTAATTTCCGACATGCTCTCTGTCTGTCCTTCAGGGCCTTCTGCAATTTCTCAATGTGGGCATCCTTCTGCAGGAATTCATTTTGAGGCATATCTCCACCTCCTCCACTTTCACCACGCTCACTGATATCACCTTTAACCCCCTCTTCCAGTTTGGTCAATTTCTGAGCACGCTCAATATGGATTTGAAGAAGCATCAAAAGGTTCTTATGAAGCTTCTGGTGCGAGGACACAGATTCCATGATATTTTGTTGCCGTAATGGTTTAGAACTTTCTTGGTTCTCTTCGCCTTGCTGAATGGGCGTGCTTGTCTTTTGTTGGTGTCTTTCGGTACAGGCTGGGTCCTCTAGAGACTCTCTATTGTGCAGCGCATGCTGTAGCTTATCAAGCCATTGTTGTACCTCTGAACTAGACGAGTTCTTCTGAAATTTGTTTTGAGTTGAGCAAAGATCTGCAAGAGACTGGACCGCCCCTTCGACAGCTTTAATGCATTCAGATAGACAGTCAGTCAATTGCTGCTGTTGCCATGATTGGACCTTTCCTTCCTGAGGGTCTGGGGTAGTGTGTTTCACCTCCAGACCTGTGGGGGCACTGTTTTGCTTGGCGTTGACCGATACGCTGAACTTTTTAACAGCTTCTTCTGCAGTCCAGAGCTTCGCCTGCAGCTCTGCATTCAGTGTGCACTGCTGCAACAGTGACTCCTGCATTAATTCCATCTGCCGTTGCAGGTCAGAATTACCTGGGCTTACACCGTCCTCACACTGCTGAGAGGATCTTACCTGTCTAACCAGCTCCTCAAGCCTCTCACAGAGAACCTGTGGGTCAACCTCCACATGGGCTGGGTCTGTGTGGCTACTCGTTTCATCCACATCTCGGAGTGATGCAATGGCAGACTCTGCCTTGTTCAAACACTCTAAGAGCTGTGCATTGAGTCTGTCTTTCTCCTCAACAGCTTTCTGAAGTTCTGCACACCGTTGCTGCAATGATACATCTACTGTTTGACCCAAACCACACTCGGAGTCCAGGCTGCATGCGGTGAGGTATGCAATGGTGGACTCTGCCGCTTGCAGGGCCTCCAGGTATTCTCGGTTGAGCCTGTCTTTCTCTTGTAGATCCACCTGAAGCTCCTCCCACTCCTGGACTTGTTGCTGTAGGCGAGAGATAAGGTCTTCCTTCTCCTGGCATTCTTGATTCAGCAGCTCTAACTGCACCATGAGCTCAGATTCTAGATTCTGGTCTGTGTTCTGTCCGATGTCAGTGTTCTGTTTAGTTCTAATAGTAGGACTCAGCCTGGAGTCTTTAACATGGTCTAATTCCAGATGTTCGTGCTGAGCAGACCTCAAAGACGTCTTGCTGTCGGTGCTGTAGTCGGACTCTTCCGCCCCAGTCAGGTCTCTATATCTGGGGTGAATTTGGTGTGAAATCTCCTCACAAAGATCCTCAGAACTCTGCCCAGAACTCCTACTAGGCCTCACTAGTACCGGGAGACGGGATCTCACATACGCCTGTAACAAAACAAATCAGTACAGGACTTAACATTCTCTGCAAAAATCATTTTGACTTCAGAAAAGACTTTAAGCAGTGAAAATCAGGTTAGACTGTGGACAGGGATGGTGTGGTGTCCTGGGTGAAGCTCAGGGCTGGTAATCAAAAGGTTGCTGGTTCAATCACCGAAAGAAACAAACTATGAGCCAGCACCGTGCCCATGTGCAAGACACTTAACTCTAGGTTGCACCAGGGGGACTGTCCGTTTTCAGAGCATGCTCAATACAGATTTGAAGAAGGATTTCCGATATATTCTATTGCCATAGCTGATGCTTTCTTCCAAAGCAAAAAGTACCCTAACCTCAGAAACAATCCCACTGGAATTCCATGGGGTTAAGAAACTTTTTTTAAGGGCAAAACGATTTTAGTCCATGGATTGCTCCCTACAACCAGCAACCCTTCAGTTAACTGCCCAGAACTTCAACCACTATACCACATCAACCTTCTACACAGATGTATAAGCAAGTAATATCACACTAACTGTATGTCTGGCCATGTGCTGCCTCTGACTTTTGCTGGGTATAGTGTTTTTGCCCGGTTTTACTTTTTGTTCTTTTTCTTCCATTTCTTTCTTCTCTCTTTGCTTGTTTTCTTTCAGCAGTGTGTGATCGTGCCTCTGTGAATCTTCACTTTCTTCTAGCTGTCGTTTTATCTCACTAGCCATGCTGACGATCACCTCTGGGTCTAATCGACTTCCGGTATCCGATATCAAGTTCTGCTGCAGTTGCTCCTTAAGAAGTCGGATGACCTTTCGGTGACCTCTGGCCTCTGAGCGGAGTGTCTTGACAGTATTCCGTAAGTCGCCATCCCGATCGCTTTCTCCAGAACTCTCTGCACTTTCTTTAGACTCAATGGAGTTTTCTTCCTTCGAGAGTCCACAGAGTTCAGATGTTTCTGAGCGAAGTTTGGCCACTTCCACCCTACAAAACACAATACTTGTTAAAATTCTGGTATGTATAATAAAAGCTACAATGCGATCACCAAATTATCCTAAATGCACCTGAGCTGAGAGACTGATTCTGCCCCAAAGTCTAGAAGGAGCGATTGGAGTTCTGCTTTTTTGGATTCATCCTTAAGGAGTCTGGACATGGGTGATGGGGTACTTTGCTCTCTCTGAGTCTGTGGTGGCTGTTGACTTTCACCCCAAGCCTCTGGAGAATGATCTCCCTCATCATGTCTCTCCTTAGAGATCAACAATGCATGCATTTCCAGATAAATTATAATGTACAATTTTAAGGTGATGCTAAAGATTACAGTAAGATCATACAAAATTGATTGATCAGCTTCATTGTTCATTGGTTTAAAAGTATTTACAACAGGATACAATTATACAGACTATCCCTTACCGTTGTATTTTGAGGCGTTAGTTTCATGACAGCTTTAGCGGCAGGCAGCTGCTCCTCCTGCATTTGCTACAGTAATGGGATGTTTCGGTGACACATGACTTAACACAAAATGCCATAACAGAAAAAAATACAAAGAAAGCAAACAGTAACAGTAGGATGGGGTGACTGCAGGTGATAATGGGTAAGAAAACGAGCCAGAAAGACAGAGGAGATAACAGGGGTTAGTAGGGATGGAATTGAGAGATAGAGAACTAGAGGGAGAAAAACTATTGCAGACACATGCATAAACATACACACTCATTCAGTAGACAAACGCATTAGAGAAACTTGTATTAAAAGTTAAATGTTAGAAAGACTCAACTACCGACATGAGGTCAATCATAAACTGAGAAAGCACAAAATTGGATGCTTAGAGGTTAAAGGTCACAGGTCAAGAGGTTAAAAGGGAAACAAAAATGGGCCCCATCTACAATGGGAGTCACAGCTGAAAATATTTCACCTTATTCCAAACAACATTTCCCAATATTCATGGCATTTATAAGGCAAAATTGGAAAGACTGTGCCTGTGAGGATGTAATAATAACCTTTAATATCTTGGTAGGAGTTGAAAGATTGATGAGGTCTGGCTCTTTCAGAGAGTCTCTTGGATCATTACCCACAATGCCTTTCTCAATCAGTCTCTTCTGTAGTTCGGCATTTACTGCCTGTAGCTCTAAGACCTTAAAGCGAGAGTAAAAATACTTAAAAGGGAACACTTTTGTTGCATTTATTTTCCAAAAATGTCCAAAAATGCTGGCCAAGGTTTCTTGCACTAAACACAGTCATGTTTTAGTTCTGCATGACCATTTGTATCATTTCACTATAATGTAGACTTACCTTTAGTCTGAGTTGCTCTATAGTCAAGTGCAGCAGCTCCTCCTCTGGCCCCTCCCCCACACATATACTCATGTAGGACGTCTGCTCGCCAATCAAACTCAGTGTGTCCACTTAAAAATATCAGATTAATTAGCATAAATATAAATAATAGTCTGAAAAACTGTTCAATCAGAGCCCTGAACAAAAATACCTACTTAATTTATTTGAATATTGGCTAAATGATGGATGCATGTATGTACCGGAATCGTTGGCCTGCCCGACCCCTCCTCCACGGTTCTGAATCTGCCCCAGTCGGGCTTGCAGAGAGACGTTCCAGCGCTGGGCTTCCTCCAGTGCGTCACGCATGCTCTCTAACTCTGAAGGGTTTGAACCTACACACACACACACACACACACACACACTTAGTAGCACATTCAATACATTTCAAAATGCTGATTATATCACCCTAAGATTTAGCATCTCAAAAATCTATACAACCTTATTCTCAACACATTTCATTTTTTTGTTCTTTTAATTACTTATAGAAGAGAAAAGAGAGGACAGAAAATGACAGGGAAAAGAGGGGGAACCGCGATTCAAACAAGCATCACACACGAGCACCACAGGAGCATGTGTGCTAACCGTTGTCACAGTTTTGACTGTTTCTGAAAGTCATTTCATGCAGAGATAAATATTGCACCAAGCTCTAGAATTAAACGGAGATGTCAAAGTAAACTGACTCAAAATCAAGGGAGAGAGCAGCCATAAGACATGTGCAGGAAGGAAGCTAATCAGGTGCTCAATAAGCATGTGCAGTGTCAAATAAAAATTAAAGATAATATTTAATTTAATTGTGGGAATAAAAAGAGGTAGATGATAAAACAGAGCTATTATTCTCATACAATCAAATAATGGTCTAAAACTACAGACCCCAGTTAACACCGCAGGTGGCGTCACGTGACACAACCCTATTCATTTTCAATGAGAACAGTTCAGAAAATGTTTACTTTATGCAAATCACGAACAACATTCACAAGCAACTACCAATGAGAGTAAAGACAGTGGAGCTCATGTCACCCGTCTCCAGGGCAGTGAGTGTGAGATACTGGAGTCGAGTGCAGGCAAGATTTCTGTGAGGGATTTCACTGTTCTATATCATTCGTCTCTAACCACATACATGGATATAGCCTAATACAAATTATGCATGGAAAACTGTCAGCATTCCGAGTGAGTTTGATTCCTACATTGTTAGATTGTTCATGATATGATGTTTTAAGCATTACTGCAGGTTATATAAAAACACTCTCTCATGCAAGATGTTCATTTTTAGAAGCAACAGAACTGATTCCTTGTCAAATTAGAATGATATCCAAGTTTTACCAGCAGTATAATCTGTCATCAGAATTTTCAAAGCTACTATGGCCAGACATGCAGTCCACCAATAACATTAAGCGACAGCAGTAGGAACTCCCACCAGCTCCACAGATTGCAGAGTCTAGCAACACCAAGTGACAATATCATTTGAGGTGTGAACGGGGCTTAAGTCTTATTCTTTTTAGGATTGAAAGGGCATCATATAAGGCAACAGTCACCCAAAGCAGATGGCCAAAAGAGGATTATAGGTAAACTGCAGAGTGCGCACGCACGCACACACGCACACACACACACACCTTCAGCCTATTTTTCAGAGTTTCTGTGTAATTGAGCAGTGTCTTTTTTGTTTCTGTATGCAAGCCTGAGTTCAGTCACAGGAATACAGTGAATTTATCAAGACGTTTTGATGGATGTAAAGGACAAACAGTGGCTTGTTTGCGAGATAAAATGATAAACAGAAGAGAAAGGCCCTTGTTAGTCTACATGAAATAGATATGTATAGGGAGCAGACCCTCATTCAGAATAGAATAATTGACTATTTTTTTTAAATTTTTTTTTTAAGTATGTTAAACAGAATGCATTTAGCAATAAACATTTTAAAAAGCAGTATGGTGAGGGGGACCTGGGTATCTCAGCGAGTATTGACGCTGACTACCACCCCTGGAGTCGCAAGTTCGAATCCAGGGTGTGCTGAGTGACTCCAGCCAGGTCTGCTAAGCAACTATTGGCCCGGTTGCTAGGGAGTGTAGAGTCACATGGGGTAACCTCCTCTGGTCGCTATAATGTGGTTCTCGCTCGCGGTGGGGCATGTGGCGAGTTGTGCGTGGATGCTGTGGAGAATAGCATGAAGCTTCCACATGCGCTATGTCTCCATGGTAACGCGCTCAACAAGCCACGTGATAAAATGCACGGGTTGACGGTTTCAGACGCGATTGAGATTCGTCCTCCGCCACCCGGATTGAGGCGAGTCACTACGCCACCACGAGCACTTAGAGCACATTGGAAATTGGGCATTTCAAATTAGAGAGATAAATAAATATATTACATAAAAAAACAGTATCCTGCATTGTAAAATGTTGCTACTATAATGCAACTTTGGAGAAACATCTTATCATTTGGCAGTCAAAAATAAAATGCAGTGTGCACTTTTTGTATGCTGCACAATTTTGGAAAATGTGTAAGGTCATCCGGGTATTCCATGCATTCATCCAAAATAAACAGTGTGCAATATACATACTTCATAGAGTAGAAATGTCTTTCTAAAATAAAAAGCTTATGAGTGTTTGTGTAAATGAGTACATGTTCAAAAGCAGGGGTAGGGTGAGTTTATTAGTGCTTGATCAGAGCCACACAGACAGCAAGAAGAATTTATTAGAATGAAAAACAATAAATGACTTCACAGTTGAGCGAAGGAACAGACCAGAAAACATACAGGTAAAACATGATGAATGAGAGTTAAAACAGCATAAATAATGGCGTGAAACATGCTTTACTGAGAGAACATGACAGTGAAGGACAGTTGGAAAACAGCAAAACAGAAAGACAGAGAGATGCACATGAGCAAGGACAGCTATGGTTGGAGAACAGTGAAAAGGGAGGATGGAGCAAAATCTTGAACGTTCTTAAAAAATGTCACCTATGTAGGCATGCTCTTACTAAGTTTTGAGACACAGTTTCTGTTTGTCTATCTTCAAAGCATGAGATCAGATTGGTTGTCAGTATTCTCTGTCTGTACTGCACCTTCTTTCTGATTGACTCTCTGGATCTCCCTCTGTAGCTGATCTCTGAGCTCTGTGTTCATCTGAACGCCACTCTCCAGCTGCTGTCTGAGGAGCGACACAGCTGTGAGCTCCAACTGTAAAGCCTGCAGCCTCCCAACACTGAAACAACATTGAGAAAAAGAAATGAAACGTCATTCAAATTTAACAGGCCTTTCACATTGCCGTCACATTACAATGGAACAGGGATGATTTTTGTTACCGTAAAAGGATAGTCCAGCCAAAAATGGAAAATTCTCTCATTTACTCACTCACTTATCATCCCAGATGTGTATGATTTTCTTTCTTCAGCAGAACACAAATTAAGATTTTTAGAAGAATATCTCAGCACTGTAGGTCCATACAATGCAAGTGAATGGTGAATAGAACTTTGAAGCTCCAAAAAGCACATAAATGCAGCATAAAAGTAATGCATACAACTTCCAATCCATATCTTCAGAAGTGATATGATAGGTATGGGTGAGAAACAGATCAATATTACGTTTTTCACCTACACCTATCATATCACTTCTGAAGACATGGATTTAACCATCGGAGTCATATGGATTACTTTTATGCTGCCTTTGTGGTAACTCTTGGACCCTGTTGACTTGCATTCTATGGACCTACAGAACTGAGATATTCTTCGAAAAATCTTCATTTGTGTTTTGCAGAAGGAAGAAAGTCATACACATCTGGGATGGCGTGAGGGTGAGTAAATGATGAGAGAATTTTAATATTCCTTTAACACTCAACAATAGCACATACACACACCTGTCATGCTCTTTGACAGCTCTGATGAGGTTGGAGTAGAGATGCTGCTCGGATCTCAGAGTGCGGTTTAACTCTGCCTGCTCAGTCACAAGATCAGACAGAGATGCCACATTCTACCAAAATAAAAAGCACAAGGTCAGAGGTCACCACAATACAGAAGGTGAAATAGAATCTCAGACTATCACCCCAAAAAATAACAAGGAACACTTTTATGTGATGTTTACGTGTATTTTAGTGTAAGGATGCTAACACGCATGTCTGCTTGACCTTGTGGAGTTGCACGTGTAGATCCATACCTGTAAGACTAACAGTTTTTTGGGTTTGTGTGTGTACCTGCTGTTGGCTATCTCCTCCAATGATGGTTCTCTCTCTCTGAGGGAGAGAAGAGAGACTGGATTCAGTCTCACCAGGTTGGGAAGCTTGATCACGGGTCAGAGGAGGTCGACGGTTTCCTCGCTGAGACAAACGGAGGTGGAGCTCCTGCAGAGGCGAGAACCGCTCAGTTACCATGGATAATACTCAAATAAAAAACTACAGTCAGACCATGAATTCAAAATGTGTGTTTAATGTACACTTACAGTGATAATTTCCTCTTTGGTGTTGAGTGTAGACGTAAGGGACTCAATATTGGCTGTCTGTCCCTCTAATTGTGTCTCCAGTCCTGAGACCATAGACTGAAGCTCTGCTAGAGATATCTGTCTCACACACAAACACAGTTACTCTGAAATGTTTGAAACACTGAAAAGTCCAGACATTCTCAAGCGATTGCAAACAGACCTTGAGCTGGTTCTCTCTCTTCAGTGCTGCATTCAGAGCTTCTGTTTTCTGGGCGAGCTCTTTCTTCAAAACCACAGCAGATTTCGTATTGACTGGAGATTTATCCATAGTTTCCTCACTGTTTCTCGTGCTCAGCTCAGCTATAAACACACATATTAGAGCTTTTCTTCAACAAATACATTTTTGTCACTTAAAATGTGCAAAAATCTAATCAAAACACATGATTATTTGTTGCATTATTTCTATAGAAACACCCTCTCACCTTCCCTTTCCTCAAGTTTATCCTGCAGCACCTGAATTGTCTGTCTCAGTTCCAGCACCTGAGGTGCCGGAGCTTCACCTGTTCTCATTTCCAACAGGATGTGATCTTTCTCCTGCCCACGTTCCAACAGTTTCTGTAAAACAAAGAGCATTGTGAACTTGTGAACAAATTCATAATGTTAATGATCTAATCAAGTACACAGTCGGGTTCTCTAATAGAAGTCTGCCATCAAAGAGTTTTTCGCAGAGGTCTGAAGGAGCCGACACAATTATGGCGTTTACTTGCAGACCTACATGTGATGCAGGTAGATGAAATTATACCATCTTATCTTTCGTCACGAAAATGCAGCAAACTAACATCACCGTCGACACTTGTGAGTTCAGCTCCATATAAATCAAGCTTTACGAGTGTTGTGAACACAGGCAATTTGTGTAAAAAAACTCAAATCTTCTGAGTGAGGGAAAAACATATGTGGTATCTGAAAAGTTAATCTAGCACTTAAATGGGTTTCATTTGAAATCATCTAATATCTCACATTAATGAGAGCGTCCTTCTCCGCCAACATGGCACGGAGTTCAGCAGTCTCTAGGTGACCCTCTTGTGTCAACGTGCTACTCAGTCTCTGTGATTTTCCAAGCTGCATCTGCACTTCTGCCAGCTGCCTGCGCAGATCCTGTAGTTCAAAAGTGTGATTGCTTGAAGCCTGTGTGTGACGCTCTGCACTTGCCTACGGACACAAAAATATACACATTATGCTAACACTGTGTGTGTGTGTGTGTGTATATATATATATACACACACACACAGTGGCTGGAATGGCATGAGGGTCTCCTAAGCTTAAAGGCACAGTTAACTTGGTGTATGTAAACTTCTGACCCACTGGAATTGTGATATAGTCAATTAAAAGTGAAACAATTTAAAAGTGAAACAATTATGTAAATGTGTGTGTACACACTCTCTCTCTCTCTGACCACTTTATTAGGAACACCTGTACACCTACTTATTTGTGCGATTATCTACTTAGCCAATTATGTGGCAGCAGTGCAATGCATAAAATCATGCAGATATGGGTCAGGAGCTTCAGTTAATGTTCACATCAACCATCAAAATGGGGAGAAAATGTGATCTCAGTGATTTCGAACATGGCATGACTGTTGGTGCCACACGGGCTGATTTGAGTATTTCTGTAACTGCTGATCTCCTGGGAAGTTCTGTCAGTGGATAATTTTTTTTAATAGCGATTAATCGCAGATTTGGAAAATGCTGAAATTTGACACTAGACATACTAATTTTTCCGTCAAAATTGTTGCGCATGAGAAATATAAAACGGCAAACGTTCAAAACGCGAAAGGAAACAACTCTACCCAGATTAGTCAGCGTGGCTCAATGGACAGATCAGTGCAGATCACATGCATTTACACATGGACTGTAGAAGGTCTTGGAAAGTGTATGTCCGTATGCCAGCATTAAATGCCACATTGAACTCAAAAGTCTTTTTGACAAAAAATATTTAATTCTGGTAATAGTTAAGACTTGATGTGCTTCTGTGATAATTAAAATGCACCTTACATAGGTAAAATCAAGACTTTTTAGTACATTAAATAGCATTAAAAGTTCCTTGCTCCATCAGTTAATCATTGATAAGAAGCGCTGTTGTGTGTGCTTGCAGTGCGTCCGTTAGTGCAGTGCCTCTGGGCGGACACATTACAAAAGTTCCACCCTCCCAAAAAGTGTTGGCTAATTCTGTATTAACTATAAATGTGTTAAATCGCATATAAGAACAATTAACGAGTTAAACTTTCTAAATTAATCGCATGCGTTAACTCCAACAGCACTAATATATGTACAGTATACATAAACATATAGAACACTAATGTATGAGCAAGTGTGTTTATTTGTGTATGTGTTGTTACCCTCAGTAGCTGGTCTTTGCTGCTGATTGTGGACAGCAGATTTTCCACAGCGGTCTGGTTCTCAGTCACCAGCCTTTCTCTGTCTTTCACCGCCTCTGAAAGCATGACCTCTGTGACCTTTAATCTCTGGCTCATCTGCTCTGCCAGGTCCCGACCCTGAGATTCTGATTGGCTTAGAACCATATTGGACATCTCCTGTAGAGCCACGAGAAATCAAAAGAGATTTATTTTGTAAAAATAGCTAACAGTTCATCTTCATATATAGACATTTACTACATCCAAACTAGGCCCAATGTGACAACATCGATGTCAAGTCATTTTTCTGTCCTGACTGAAAACAGAAATCCCATTTGAAGCAACAAAAGCAAGCCAGTATGAACATATCTGATGTTTGGACTAAAGACTGGTCACTGTGGGCGGAGCTACCTGGCAGCAATAAAAGAAACACAGGGAACAACAGTGCACGATCATGTGTTTACCTCCATGTCTTTTGATTTGTTGTCCAGTGCTTGTTGTAAGTGTTGTATAATAGAGTCTTTCTCTCTCAGAGCTCGCTGTAGGTTCTCTTCAGTCTCATTTTTACACCTCTGAAGATTCTTCAAGGTGTTCAACAGCTGCTGCAGCTCAAGATCTCTCTCCTTTATTAGAGCATCAAAACTCTATACACACAGACAGAAAGCAACTCATTACACCTCACAGAAACCCAATCATGCAATGAAACATTTTCAAGCATACACACAAACACTTACAGTAATGGTCTCTTCGTTGTGTGAGAGCAGGTTGTTGAGGTGTTCCACATCTCTCTCTTTCTCTCTCACACTCAGCTGTAACAAATGGATCTCATTTTCTTTCTCCTCCACAGCAGCAAACTTATCATCCAGTGCTTTCTGCACAAATAAACACAATGAGACCTCAGATATACCACAAGATTTTAGGTCAACCATATTTGGAATGAGACAAACATTTATCTGTGACCAGAACTACTGCCAATGGCAGTAAACATGTCAACTTCACGAGGAATTGTTTAGCTTTATGAAGTCAAGTGTTACCCTCTACTTGTTGATTTTATAATTCTTAAGTATGGACTTCATAATCTTTATTAGGACTGGGTAACAGAAAAGTGTGGTCCAAAGAAGAAATCCACGCATCTAATTTGTCACTGATAAATGTCACTTTTCATATTCTTTCTGTTCTTTAACCTCTGGCCAACTTGGTTGCAGTCGCTTGCTCTGACAAGCTCTATAGAACTCTCCATTGGAACGAATGGGAGGTGGCCGTCAACAGCGCATTTTTTGGCAAAATATTCTCATAAAAATTTGTGCCTCCTCTCTAGGTACCTCGTGTCACTACTAAAAGTGACCCGGCATCAAAGTGTTTTAAATTGTTTTGATCATTTTGAGGTCCCCTGTGTTTATTTTAACATTTATTTCACACCGCATAATCCCATCAAAGTGTTAAATGGTTTAAAGGAGTCATACTCTACACTTGTGAAGCATGTAAGTCCACTTAAGGTGTAAACCAAAAAAAACATAATTTTATGACAATTGCCAATCCTCTCTCTGACCCTTAGAATTATTATTATAAATGTTTTTATATATATAGTACAGTTGTAAGACTTCTATATAAAAATGATCTCTTATGATTGGCTAACCTCTTCACACGTGAAAACTATTGACATTGTGACAATATTACTGAATACAGAACGAGCGTTATGCATATGTTGGTGAGCTCATGGTTCTGGCATCACAACCACGATGATTTCTGAACGAGGAGTTTTGTCAGCTTAGTTTTAATAAACAGTGTTGTTTGACTGAGGATAAGCTTTGTGTTGTGAATGTTAGAGTATGTCTACATAGCACATTTACTTTTATTTCAAAAGAGCAAGAAAAATCCATGAGATGATAGATTTTCCACGATGACCTGTTTAAGAAAGAAAAAGAAAAGAGAAACAAACCTCGAGAGCTTTCTCTTTCTCCTTCAGCCGTGCTCTCAGTTTAGCCACCATGACGTCACCTCCATCCTGAGTCCTATTCTTCTCCAGATCTCTCACCATATTCATATAGTCCTGAAGAATAGTCTGGAGTGAGTGCGTGACTGAGTGAGCGAGAGATGACAGAGCAGTGTTGTGTTTGTGTGTGTACCTGTAGCTGCTGGTCTTTATGATTCAGGTTCGCTGTGAGACGGTCTATGGTGTTCTGTAGTTTTTGCTCAGAAGCACGGTTCTGTTCCTGCTGTTCTAGACGCTGCTGTTCTAGAGTGTTCTCTCTGTCAGTCAGAGCACCGTTCAGCTTCTTTAACTGGTTCTGCAAATCCTGCAGGGCAACAAATGAAAGAAATACAAAATAAAGAGTGAGTGGCATTGAGAAGTCTGAATCATTTTGGTAAATAAGTTTGATTGGTTCCAAGTTTGAACCAATCTTTCATAACAAAGAGTGGTGTGTCTGCCACACATTAATAGTCTTGTCTCCTTTCTTCTTCTGCTGTTGTAGTTGTTCTAGCTCCTGCTCCAGCTGTAGTTTGGCCTGCTGAAGGAGGGAGAGCTCGGAATCCCTGCTGCCCAGCACACGCTGCAACCGCTGGACATCCAGCTGCAACGTGTGAGCCTCCATCTGGAGCCGCGACAATTCAGCCTGCTGCTCCAGGAGAAAAGACTGCTGATCTTCAGCTCCCTGAAACACATAGAAGACTGTTAGGATTTATTCACACTCACAGCCCAAATTAGATTTCAACTCTTAGTAATTCAATAGAATACTTAAGCAACCAATGTAGATATACCGTATTGTCCGTAAATAAAGTTGCACCTGACTATGAGTCATACCGGGTCAAATTTGCATTGTTGAGAGAAATAAAACACAGATAAGTCGCATCTGTGTATAAGTCGCACTGGCAGAGAATGTATCGACAGGCACTAGGACCCGAGAGCAGCCGCCCGACTTCACTTCAGCTTTTTAGATGTCAAACGAGTTCCGTGACTATTATAGTACCTCAGAATCTACACATTGTATAACTGTGTTTTTCGGCTTGTTTTAAAGGGATAATTTGCTTTATATTTCATGGGGGAAAAAACATGAGAAGTAAGCCACATCTGTTCATAACATCTGTAAGTAAGTAATGTATTCTATTCATTCATTAACATTAGCGACTGTCTATCTGTGGATATTTCTGATATTTGCAACCCTGTTTGCAATGTATTAATTATGCAGTTCACTGACTGAATGTTTATACTATGAGTATGATTAAACATTATTTTACGGGCATGTTAGGAGTTGCGTTTGACAGCGGTCTAATGTTGTTAGAACTGTTATGATGGACAAATATTTAAACTGGAAGCATAAAGTATTTATTAAGGAAATATATTCTGAATTAGAAACTTTAAAAGGCTTCTACCATCTCTATGACTAATGTTTCATTTGATAAGGTGTGCGTATGTTTGACCAGCTGACATCAGTTACGTATAAATTATACGTATATATAATGTATATAGTAACACACAATATTACATGCCTGATATTTCTGTAATTTGGCTTTATGAAGGGCCTCTCGAGCTTTGACTAGAGCCTGATCCCTGTCCTCAAGATCATGAGACAAGTCCTCAATCTGAAAGACAGAAGAAGAGAATTAACAAGAGAGTCAAAAGACATCAAAAACACTTTATTTTAATTCTCTGCTCTGAAGCAAACTACATTTAAAATGATTACTAGTGATGCACCGAAATGAATATTTTTGGCCAAAACCGGTACTTCTGGAGACACTGGGCGAACACAGAAACCCAAAAATGTTTATATAAATATATAATGCTATATAAAAATTTTTTATTAGATTTTGGAATAATTATTCTATCCATCTATCCATCCAACCATCTGCGACAGTGTCACTCATTGCTCCAGTTTCAGATGAAAAGCACAAATCTGCGTGAGACCGCGAGTGGCGGATGCAAAGCGAGTTGAATTGGACTTGTGTTTGACACCACTGATTTAGAGTACGGCTCGGCTCGAACAGTAGGTGGGGATATTTTATAGTGATATGTGATGGTGGCTCAAGCCAAACTGCCTCACAGCCTCTGAATAAGCAAGGAAAAACACTTTTTATTAACGCGCTGATATTCAAGAGAGCGATAGCTTCATGACACAAACATAAGCTCAATCTTATTACCATCAAAATATATTTAAACATTAGTTGCTGTATACATCTTTTTGCATAAAACACTGCATGTCAACACTGCATGTTTCTTCATCTCAGTGTCTTTGTTTCTTGATTTTAAAGTAACAGTTTTTGTTCTCTTTCAGACAAAAGACAAAAATAGCATTTTTGGCTGAAAATTTTGGACGGATGAAATTTTGGTGCATCCCTAATGGTTATAGTATGTCTTACAAGATCATTTTCAATTACACCAAGAAACCAGATCCACTGCTTGGTGACACAATTTGAGTGAGTGATTCACACCTCTTTCTCCTTCTCCTTCAGAACCAGACTGAGGCCCTGGATGGTTTTATCTCGTTTCAGAGAGTTCTTCTTCTCTGCCTCCATTTCCATCTCTCTCTCCTGCAGCTCATCAGAAAGTGCCTGAAACAAACATTTTCCAAAAAGTAAATATAAAACAGCATTCTCAAACCATTTTACCTCTACAATTTGTCATATTTCAAAGTGAAATAATAACAAAAAAATAAAAGTAAGAAGGAGGGGACATGGTTTAATCCATCGGGAATTGATTCGATCGTGAAATGTGGGCTTTCATACCAGAATGGTATAGGTGGTAAAAGAAGGGCTGGAGAAATGAGATGGATTGGTGACAGATTTAATCATGATGTCAGCTAGAGGTAGACAAATATATCGGCTTTACCGATTTTAGGATTATCAGTTTTCAGCAAAAATCGACAGATAGTTGCCGATAGTTTCCCGATAGTAAACCAACGGCTTGGTTCTACAGTATAACAGCGGTCTCTTCAGGTGAAATAAAAACAACCACTGACTGAAAATATTCCTAGTTTTATCCTCACTTCAATGCACATTAAGTTATTTTTATTAATTAATCAAGTGTCCTAAATTTAAGCACATATTTGTTTGTGCAGTATTTACGTTCTTGTCTTTTTCAGTCTCTTCTAGCGTGTGTTTGAGCATCTGGTTGCTGCTCTTGGACATGTTGAGCTCTTCAATAAGCTGTCTGGTCTTCTGCTCCAATCTGCTCAATTCATTCTGCTTTTCTACACACACCTGTAACACACGCAAGCATAGAACACATATAACAAATTATACACAACAGAATCTATAGAATCATTTAAACACACGCATTGCCTATAGTTACCTAGACGGCATATTTGAGCATCATAGGCACGTTATAACCTGTTATGAACTCTCATTCTGTTACAAGCATTCCAATGATGCACAAAAATGTTGTCTCCTCAATCGACTCACTAGGTTTTGAAACACAGCCATTATCGAGAATCGTCCAAACCTCACAGCAAGTGTACAAGCAAGTGTACCTCCTGTTTGAGAGGTGTGTACTCATCATCAAAATCCTCCTCCATCTCTCTCAGAGTTTTCTCCACTTTTGGTTTCCAAGACACACCCCCGCAGGCATTTCCATGTGTAAAATGTGGATGCATCAGTATTGGAATTTTGCTACCATAGCATCGTGGGACTGGACGCACTCCTTGCGCACTCCTTAAAAGTTGTAGTATATCAAAAACCAGCGAAGTTGTTTCTACCATGCTGGGGGCGGAGCCTTTTAGAGGGTGTGTCCGTCTGAGGGGTGAAGCACAGATGTGGGCTTGGTCAGATTGCTCCAGGGCCACTGACTGGAGGGAAGTTGAACGGGATATCAGAGCACTCTTCTTGTGCACAATGTCCAAGTATTCTCGACTAAAAGATCGAGTTCCCGACAAACCAATGGTTCTAAAGCCAGCATCTTTGCACTGATGCGGAGACGAATTCAAATTCAGAGAGTGGAAGCGATCGGTTCCTACTTTACAAAGAGGTTCCAGACTAACACATCTCCTCAATTGACCTTTGAACTTCTCCTGTCCTCCAATGCCAACCTTATCACCAGCAACAACCATCCGACTTCTTCCAGCTGTGTTCTGCACTTCATTAATTTGAGCTTGGCGCAGCTTTGGTGGAACTGAAGACAGTTTTGGTCGTCGGATGACTTGCAGCTGTTTTGTTCCAATCTTGACATCCTGACTGGGAGTTCTCCGTGATGCGTTTCCATCAGGTTTTGGCAGGTAATTTTGTCTGTATTTGTTTACAATGTGCATTTTCAATCCATTTCTCTCATTTTGCAACCGTTGCAGCTGAACAGCATGCGTTTCCTGCAGCTGTCCGATGGCGACATCGCATTGCACAACACGCTCGAGCAAGAACACGCATTTCCCGCAAATGAACTCGCTGCGGCCATCCCGTTGCAACTCTGCCTCCAACACATGTGAAAGGACCACTGCCAACCTCAGACGCCCGCATGCGCTGAACAACCACCGACACTGACCACCCTGCACGCAAATGCCACATACACGGCATGGCTCTCGCATGTTCACGGAATACGAGCAAAAACCCTGATGCTGCGGGAAAACAGATGTGCTTCAATTACATGGCAAAGGATCTACAGGCATGTTTTAGCACATTCATTGTCTCTCTGACCCTCACATATGCTATTTTTCCATCCATCTTCCTCTGTATCGCTCCGTCTGTCTTGCTCTGCACTGAACTGAACTATGTCTGCCCACACACAGATATAAACCATCTAATCCACAAACACACACAGGAAATCCTTTGGGCGCTGTGGACAACTGCTCCTAACACACACACACGCGCACACACATGCACACACACGCAGGCGTGCGCGCGCGCTAATCCACTCAGCTCAGCTGATGAGCAGAGCTGTATTTGGGCCACTGTTGATCAGGATGAACTCTGGCGATGCTGCCGTCATGATGGAATGAATGAATATTTGCATCATGAAAATGAAACAGAGTTTAGCCAGGGGTGTTTGCTAAGCTACACATTCCTTTTAATATTGCTCATAGTTAGGATTAGTGATTCGAACAAATCACAAACCCTAAGTATTAGGGCTGGTGATTGGACAACGTTATCGGATATCGACAATAACTTACAAAGATTTCGATGCCGTTTGCGACACTCAATTGGCAGTTTGGTAGCTTAGGAGACGTGGCTGGAGTCACTCAGCATCAATACTCGCTGAGCCACCCAGGCCCCCCGAAAAGTGCACAAGAGCACTTTAGAAACACTTCAAAAGAACATCATAATAAGCATATAGTTTAAAGTGGACCGGTTGTTGCATCAGGTGCATTGATAGATTGACTGAGCTGTTTGATGTGCTTAAGAGTTGCTTCTCTCCAGTGCATAACTTACATTTTACAGACATTTTCTATGTTTTATAATGTATACATATTATGAATTCAAAATTAGGCACGTGTTTCCATTTCGCAAAACGGTTTGTCTACACCACAAGCGAGTCTCCATTAAACTTCACAGAGTGAGCGTGCGCATCCACATCAAATAAACCAATCGCATTGGAGAAAGGGAAAGCGATCAATTTGATTAAACTGTGTTTTGCGGTTTAGTAAACGCTCAACATCATACCACGATTTCAGTTTCAATGTTATCAATAGTGCAGCTCATGGATATCACAATGATGCAAGGCTGCATCTAACTATTATTTGGATAATCAATGTCCTCAGAGACAAACAATTAGTCGGATTAAAAAACGAAATTGTATTTCCTGTATTTTACTGAAAATGTTATCATTAAAAAACAAAAAGATAAAGAGCGTAAGGATTTGGTTCAGTTCACGGTACTAAATTCATGATTCGATACTCCCACAAAACTTTAAACAAAGCCTGACTCAAGAAAAGTTACATTTGAATGAATGTATTATTATGATTACTTTAAGGACATATGCAAAATAGGGATGGGCATTCATCAATAATTTGGTATTCGAATATTTAAGCTCATAAAAAACGAATATTCGAATATTCTATTATTTAAAGGGGTCATGACATGGGTTTTTTTAATTGTATTATTATGTTCCCTTAGGTGCAATTATAGTATTAATATATTTTTTTTTAAGAAAAACTTTTAAAATCTAGTGATTTATGACCTTTTCCCACCCTGTTTCTCATCCTCTGATTCAAACAGTCTGTTTTGGGGGCGTTTTCCATTTAAGACTTCAGTGTTAACGCCCACTGTTATGATTGGCTAACGTCAGTGCCTACATATCAATTATTGACGCCCCCAGCCAGAACAATATGCAAGTAAACTAAGTAAAAACACTGTGATTATTCATAATGAATGAAATTGCGCTTTAAAAAGTAGTTTAAAGTTTAAAATAGATTACTTACAGTTTGCGTCGTCGTTGTTCCCAGAATAGTCGGCACGGACTTATCTTTGAGCAACAGTTTTCTGGCAAAGCCAGCATCATATTGAGATTTGTTCTCAAAACAGTCATCCTTAAAATGTACAGAACAAACGCTTAAGTTAACACTGCCGTGACTGGGACGTCCGCAAAAAATAAACTGCATCCATTTTTCCCTGACGTCTGGATCTTTCGGCAGCTTATTCAGAGGTTTTGTTTGACCACAGCCAGGAACAGCACATCTGTGTGGCATCGTAATTTTCCTGTGCACAAGTAGTCTCTGTCAGAGCTCGCTGTCCATCGACTGAACACTTGTGAGGCGCACGGCGATACTGAAATGAGCGTAGTTGTCTTGCGCTTAAAGCGTAGTTATCTTGTGCTGGAGGCGGTCATATGCAAACGCTGTTACGTCACTTCTAACCGACACGTCACTTCTAACCATGAATCCAGAACGAGCTGTATTTTGAGCTTGATTAAATAAATGATTCGTTTAGAATGGGGAGGACGTCTTAAAATATTAAACTTGCAGGACGTTTTAATGATACAAAGACCTCTTATATACCAAAAGATCAAGGCAAATTTGGTTTCTCATGTCATGACCCCTTTAAATGAAGGTAATTAATGAGAAAGAGATGTTGTAAAATATTTTTTAGTCATAAAGGTTGCGTCACCATTAAAAAAAACATGCTTCTAATTATGTTCAAAACAAGCTTATATCATGTAATTGTAAAACTTAACAAAAAGTACTGTTCATTAAAGAGGGTAATGGTAACGCCAGCATAGAAATATTATATGTATAATTTATTTAGAAACATATGCTGATTACATTACATTATATTTTAAATGAATATTGTACAATTTAAAACAGTATTATCACTGATTACATCTTTCTAAACTATTCTTTTCAAAAATACATTTGAACAGTGGTGTATGCTTATCCAGTAAAATCATATTTGCCATATTATATATTTACTGGTGAAATCAAACTTTACATTTGGCATTCTCAGGGTTATATGAGGACCCTTACAATTATTATACATTATATTAAGATTTAATTATAATGTATTTACAATTATCTGCAAAAGCAGTGCAGATTCACTGAAAAGTCCCATCCCAGTGCTCATTATATTACATGTGCTTACATGATTAAGGTAACCATCTAAAGCATCTACAAAATTGACTATATTTAATCATAAACTGAACCGAAACACATGCAAACCTGCCCTCAGAAACAAACTCTCCCTCCATGCACAGGATGCAGGAGGATTTGTTTTTAATATTTAATTGCCATTTGCAACAGACACAGACTGCTGCTGCTAACCTGGTAATCCAGCTTTGCACATTGACCTTCCAGAAACCCCCGTAACACAACTGTCACACATAACAATACACACTATCTTTCAGAAATCAACCACAAAGTCTGACATCTAAACATCCAACCCAAAACATTTATCACAATAAGTCCTCACTGCAAACCAAACAGGTAAGAATCCTCTAGAGAATAGTGATAAATCAAAAGAGTGAAAACAATTAAATAGAAGATGCATGCCTTTCGCAGACACATACAAAATTGTGATGAGTGTATACATGGTGTTTCCAGTATTGTTTGTAGTATCACAAATAATAGACATTCTCTTCACTGCATAATTTGAGCAAATGTATATATATATATATATGTTCATATTAGACAAGCATCCATCAAAAAGTGACGTTTTCAACAATCCGATTACAGGTAATCTGATTGCAGATCAGATCAAGCTCAATTGGTTAATTTTTTTCCCAAATGAGGTGTTTTTATGAAGGTTTTTTCGTTCTCATTAAGCAATCAGTCGGATTGTTATGCTGCATGTAACCGTACATAATGAGACAAACACAAAAACGTATTTGGCATTTGAGCAAGGGGAGGGACACAACACAAATACACAAAACTCTGCTGTGTTTACCTGTTTGTCTCGTTCTGAATTTCCTCTTTCACAACCTAGTTCTTCCCTAAGAGTCTTTAAAAAAAAAAAAAAGAACAATGGTCAGTGTATGTGTTTAATCTAGCATATTGGTGTATTATTGCTGCCATTGTGTTTTACAAAACTGACCAACCTGTAGTTGTCTGTCCTTTTGGCCAACCAGAGAGTTTAACTTGGCCATCTGCTCAGTTATTGGTTGGTCTGGACCATTCCTCCGAAGCTCTCCAATCAAAGCATCTTGATCTTTGAGTGACACTTGCATTTGGTGAATAACACTGGAGAGAACAAAACATCTATGAATCGATAACAATTCAACCATTATTAAGAAAGTAAAGAGGGGCATCTTGATTTCATGTTGTCTTTAAATAGACCGCTTACCTCTCCTTCTCTTGAAGAGCCTGCTGGAGCTCTCTGACCTGCTCAGGGGCGGAGCCTGAGCCAGCTGGAGGTCCTGATTGGTTGGCGGCTTGTAGTTCTTTCTCCAATCCGAGATTCTTCAGCTTCTCCTTTTCAGCAATGATGGCCATGTTTTCCAATTCCTCTTTAGCGGATTGCAGAGACTGAAGTGAGAAAGACAGGACAATGAGAAGGGGAATAATATTCTCAACCATTTGCTTTGAATATTGTAAGTTTGGCTTTCTACCTCCTCCAGTTCTTGAATCCGAACGTTGAAAGCTTCTCTGAGCGAGTCCATTTCTCTCCGCATTTGCTCTCGGCCATCATCAACACCTCGATTGGCTAAACTCTCCAACGCTTTTCTACGCACAAACACGTACAGTTTAAACTGTAACAGTTTAAGGTCGGGCAAGGAGGAGGCGGGAACCGGCTGAACAGTCAACAAAGTTTAATGATAAAACTCAACAAACAGGACATAAAGACGCAGCACGGCCAAGTGCATCTCTCTCTCTCCCGAACCGGTGCTGATTCAGCACCAGCCGTGCTCCATCCCGGCTCAGCCACGCCCTCCTCCTCGTCACATCAAGTTACAGACAATATGTCTAGTTATGCACCAATTGTCATGCCTGGTTAATCACACCGCACTTAGTAATGTCAGCTATTTAGTAAAAATAAGACTTGAAGTGGGCAGGACTTACGATGCAGACACAAGCAGTTCCTGTTTCTCAGCCAGATCTCTTTTCATTGACTCCACCTCCACCTTTAGTTCAATGTTCTACAAACATAAATACACACAAACAACAAATTGAGACCATCGAGCAAGCCACAAACTACTTCAGGCTTTGAAATCCATGGATGAACAATGTTATACAGTACTGTGCAAAGGTTTTAGGCACTTGTGATAATTGTTGCACAGGGAGGATGTCTTCAAAAAATAATGTCATTAATAGTTTTCATTTATCAATTAATGTCATACAATGTTCAGTAAACAAAAAAGCTAAATCAATATTTGGTGTGACAACCTATGCCTAGAAACAGCACCAATTCTCTAGGTACACCTGGACAGTTTTTCTTGGTTATTGGCAGATTGGATGTTCAAGCTTCTTTGAGAACTTGCCACAGTTCTTCTATGTATTTAGGCTCTCTCAGTTTCTTCTGTCTCTTTATGTAATCCCAGATTGACTCAATGATGTTAATATCCAGGCTCTATGGGGCCATACCATCTGTTGATGTTCTTCTATTCAATTCTATTTGCAAAGCGAATCTTTAAAGGGGTCATGAAATGCTCTTTTTTTATTTATTTTTTTTTATCTTCCCTGAGGTCCAATGATAATGTCAGTAAAGTTTTTTTTTTTACCAAAACAGTCATAATTTTGTAATAATAATTTTCCACCTTATCTCTGACCATCTTTCAGAAAAGCTTTTTATTGCTTCAGCTCCTCCTTTAAACTTCAATGTTAACGCCCTCTGTTACGATTGGCCAACAGCATGCAGCCCCTCAAATGTAGCCATTTTTGAAACTCAATCGGAAGAGAATAAACAAGCACCAAAACATTAGAAAAGTACATTTCAGTTTACACATAACGCACATCCAACACATTGCATCCGAATATAGCATATTCATCTCAAGCACAACTGGTAACACTCACACCCTGCCAACACCGGACGCTATAATCAACGATACTGTCTACCATGGAAGTGTCTGTTGCGGCGTGTCACTCCAACAGGGAGCCGACAGGTGTCCCGTTCCATTTTGTGCTGGCGCTACTACTGCCAACAACAGAAAGAAACTTTTCAGAAAGTTTGGTTTCTGATAGGCCAAAGCACTTTGTTGTAGTGCTGGGTTTCGATTCAAATTTCAAGAATCGATTCGATTCTGATTCTCAATATCTTGAATCGATTATCATTATTCGATTCGATTCGATCCGATCCGATCTGATCTTCGAGATTTAGATAAGCGTTTTTGAAAAAAGCACTTTTTTTTTCCAGCTGTTACCTGAATTACAGGACTGTAGTTATGCAACATATTGATACTATTATTATAGACATTCAACTGCAAATTAATGGAGTACTGATCTTTGTAAAGAACAATCCCCTTCCAGAGTGTTGATACAACTGCTTTCACAAACTTGTACTGGTGTAGACGACAGAAGGCGCAGAGGTATATCAGCAGCAGTAGACCGATTATTTAGACGCGAACATGAAGTATTATTAAAATGACATTAAGAATTTTCCAAAAAGTTCCTACAGTTCAGATGCACCTTTATTTTTTATTTTAACATTTCAACATTTAAGAACACTTTTGTTCTAAGCCTGTGCAAATGTAAACAGATTGTTTGTTACTGGCTCGTTCTCTGTATTTCTTGTTCTGAACCCGAAATGGTGCCAGATCGGAGCTTTGAGCGTTTCAGGAGTTTTCAAAGCAACCGCTTGCTTAACGTCACTGACCGCCATATTCGTTGTTTTAATGTCCTTCCACCTCGCGCGCATGCGTGAATTCAAGTTAAAGTTCACGGGGAAAATGTAGGCCTATTATAACTGTGATTTTGTGAAAAAAAAAAAAAAAAAAAATCGATCCTCTGAGTTACGGATCGATCTTTTGAAATTAAAATGAAAATCGATTCAGAATTGGTGAATCGATTTTTTCAACACAGCCCTACTTTGTTGTGTAGTTAAGCAATAAAACAACAGGAGCCAAAGCAGCTGATGAAATGCATCTTCTCTTCAGAGTTGAAACTTGACACCACATCTTTTTAAAGCGTGCCAGAGAGATGTCAACAGTCAAAGACATCTCTGTAGTACATGTTTGTATACAAAAATAATTCAAAATAGTCCAGATGGGTCCCCTTTTGTGCTCAGGAGTAGACATTAGGCCTTTTGTCCTTCTTTCTGTCTCTGTTTACGAGCCAAGTAAACACCAGTGGGAGCGGGGCCATGGGTGCGATTAATTTAAAATAGGCGTTGATGATGCCACTCTAGTGGTGGTCATGAATTAATGAGTACCCCAAGTGATGTAGGGAAGTCGCGGAAGTAGAGAATGGGGTGTTTTGGCAGCTTAGTTTCAATAAATGCTTTTATTGCATTGAGGATTATGTTTTGAGTTCTGGAATTTACAGGATGTTTTTGTGGTAGAATGAGCTCTAATATGTCAAAATATCAAGGAAAATTTGATTCCTCATGACATGACCCCTTTAAGATGTGTTTTTGTGAAAAATGTAAGACTTTTGCAGAGTGCTGTATTTGTGCCCTTGTGTGTTTGGGACCGTGTGTGTCAGTCACCGTTTTGTAAATGTCCTCTGTGGAATCATCACATTTCTGCTGCACACGCTCTTCCAGGAAATAGATCCTGAGCTTCAGGTTAAAGTTTTCTTTTTTCAGAACGGTGATTTGCTATGAGGGAACAAAGACAAATTATTCTCTAAATACTCACTATACACACACACACACACACACACACACACACACACACACACACGTTTATTCGACTTCGGGCATTTTCATGTTTTCAATTCAACTTTGTTTTATGAAGGCCTCATTAAAACAGACTTGGAATCTTTTTAGCAGGCCGTCATCAATTATTTTTGTTATTTTTCAAACACCTTTTATGTACATATTTGACTATTTTAGCCTTGTCCCAGACCAAGACTTTTAATAGTAATTAAACTATGTAAAAATACACTGAAAATTTACAAATTATTACATGCTTAAAACCATGATCAATGAAACTAGGAGTGAAATAAACAAACCATTATAATATTTATTGTGTCAAAACAACTTCTATAATTGTTTAAAAAAATTACGACTATCCCACAGTTGTGCCGTCATTTCCACCACACCAAGTCACATGGGGTAACCTCCTTGTGGTTCTCGTTCTCAATGGGGTGTGTGGTAAGTTGTGCGTGGATCGCGGAGAGTAGCATGAGTCCACATGCTGTGAGTCTCCGTGGTATCATGCATAACAAGCCACGTGATAAACTGTGCGGACTGACTGTCTCAGAAGCGGATGCAACTGAGACTTGTCCTCCACCACCCAGATTGAGGTGAGTAACCGCGCCACCACGAGGACCTACTAAGCAGTGGGAATTGGGCATTCCAAATTGGGAGAAAGGAGGATACATCTTTTTTACATTTATGCATTTGGCAGGCACTTTTATCCAAAGCGACTTACAGTGCACTTATTAAAGGGACAATCCCCCCGGAGCAACCTGGAGTTAAGTGCCTTACTCAAGGACACAATGGTGGTGACTGTGGGGATCGAACCAGCAACCTTCCGATTAAAATGTATGTGCTTTAGCCCACTATACCACCACCACTTCCAAATTTTAATTTCAATTAGCGTCATTTCCAGCACAGAATTCCATTAACAAAAAACATAATTTAAGGCACGGTGGTGGAAATTTTCATGACGCTTTATAAAACAAATGGCAAAAATGAAATAAATCTCTTGTGATGCACGTACATACACTGTTTGGTACTGTTAACAGAAAGAAAAATGTTTTAATGAGATTCTGCCCAAAATTGAAGCAACACCCAAACACTTAAAAGAATCAAGAAGCAAATGGACCTAAATCTTATATTAAGTGAATCTTCTGGTTTTCCTCATTACAATATTCAGACTCATTCATGAATAAACATGAGTCATGCAAATCAGTAAAGCTGTTCTCTATTTAACTGGATTATAAAGCGAGAGAGAAAGTTGGGGACAGGAGCTAAAAAGACAAATAGAGCGACTATAACAGGCTGTGGGTGTAGATGGTCAGTAATGGCAGTTTGTGTGTGTGTGTGTGTGTGTGTGTGTGTGTGTGTGTGTGTGTGTGTGTTGCAGGGCAGTGAACTGTGAGTCATTGTACTCCAAGCTTTTCACTTCAACATCTGGGGCAGAAAGAGGGGGAAGGGAGATGGAGAGAAGTACAAACAGAATGAGAGAGTTTGGAATAAAATCAACAACACAAATAACAGTAATGGGCAGCTGAATGTTCTCAGTCTTTATGTAACTACACATCACACTAACACTTTCTCTCTCTGACACTCACAGGAATGCTTATAAATTCTTATCTCGCCATTTATAAACAAATCCATTTCTATAAAAGGACATACAAGATTATAATTATTACCATGGAAACCAAAGTAACGCAAAAACAGATGCTGGCCGACCTAGTACGCTTTTCACTCTGTTTCAGCCAGCCCCATTAAATAAGAATTTGGTGGCTTTTTGCCCATGTCTGTTCACCTTGAGATCATCTATATGCTGGTGCACAACCTTTAGCACATATACAGCAGTGTTACCCCTATATGTATTTTGTAGCGGCACTGCACCCCTGCTGATTTATGAATGCCACTCTTGTGATTTCACATGGTTAATTTAATATTCTTGACGCAACATAATGCTTGCCAGCTCCAGTCAGCGGTGCGCTTTCAACACTGCAAAAGGGACCCCGCACACACACACACACACACAAACAAAAACACGTCCTTAATCACAGTGACGTTGCCGCATAACAACACCTGTCAAACTCGCTTAATTACAAGTGGCCTGCAAACTCATTTCTGAAACTTAGGATGGCAGCAGATCGCAATGTTTCACTGAACAATCAGTTAGCTCTTTCCCTGTGAATATAAATTAGCCTTCCCCTGTCATCTGTATGTTTTGGAGCACATTTTGCTCGCTTGAAAAGCAGAATGAAACAGTGCTTCACGGATCAATTATTAACAATGCTTAATCATAGCAGCACGAGGGCAGAGCAGGTGCGGTAATTTGCGAACTGGTCTAAACTGCACAGACTATTTTAAATGTGCTTGTGAACCAGTGATATGCGCAGCAGGGGTTGCAAACCCGTTTGAATGCGGTACATAATTGTCCCTAGTTTTTTTCCATTTAAAAAAATTTCATAGTTCTTTATATAGAAATCATAGTTACTAACCACGGTAGTGAGGAGCCATGCATGGTTTTACCTAAGGCTACCATGAACTATTACAAATATCATTGTTAAAATCATGGACACTATGGAAGTACTATGGTACATTTTCATAATTATGGACCAAGCTATCAGTTTTCCATCTGTACTCTTTGTAGGAAAGACTCTGTACTCTTCTGAAATGATTGTAGGAAATGTAAGTTGTTTGTTTCCCTTCAGAAATTCGAAGAGATGACTGTCGTTTAATTAGTAGGCGCCTAATGAAAGGAATCTGTAAAGAAGACCCAACTTATTCACACTGTCAGAATATTTCATTTTAGCCATCTTAAAATTAGCCCTTTCTGTTGTTAACATCATAATTTTCATCTGCATCCCAACCTCAAAATCAATGCTGTACTGTCAAATGTAATGTTATTTGCATGGGTGCTACCAAAGCAGGTGCTGGTGCCATATTTTCAGACGTAAATAAGCCATGATGTGTCCCAGGCTGAAATTGGGTTTGACACCCGTTTTAATATAATCTTTGTCCAACACGCATTAATATGGGTCTGGCGTTGTGGGCTTGTGGACGTGCTCACAACAGCACGGCTGCTGAAAAGCATCCTAAGGGAAACACTGTTCAGGTTTAAAATGTATGGTCCAAAATGCCTAGATGACCAAAAAATACTAAATGCACAAAAAGGGTAGGAAATGAATTAGGATTCTACACAAGATGTCACAGTCCAAAACGTCGATCTGTCTCATTATGGAAATACAAACAAAAGTTAAATGTTCTGATATTGTTGTGCTTACGTTCTCATATTCCTTCATGGTCAGAGCTTTGGCTGGAGACATCCTCTGTCCTGGAAACAGTGAAGCTGCAGATGACAAGACAACAGACATTTGAATGAACAAACAGAAAAACAAAACACACTGTTCACTTCAGATTGTACTCCTTAAATGATCTTTGTTTAAATCTCTCTCGCTCTCGCTCTCTCTCTCTCTCTCTCTCTCTCTCAGAGAGCAGGACCATTAAGGATTCAATAAACATCTCAAATATACAGTAATCATGGGGTTAAGTATGAAAGATAACACATGCATGTAAAGGTCAGAGAGAAAGACAACAAGAGTAAGTGAAAGTGTGTTATCAGTCCAGAGATGAAGGTAAAATGTTTAAGGGAGGACGGCATAAGAGCTTTTTTTAATTTTGTTCTTTTGCAAACACAAGCAGTCTCTAAAAGACATTTGAAAAGTACCAAAAAAAAATTATGTTTGTTTCCAAATCAATTTCAAAATAAATGAAAAACATAATTTATTAAAAATCAACCCTTGGGACATGAAAGTCCCAGAAGTTGAAGAAACACCCATATATATATATATATATATATATATATATATATATATATATATATATTAGCCATGAGGTGGTCATCAAGGGATCATATTATAGGACCTAAAGGGTCAACGCAAGGGTCAGGGTGTTTGCATTGTGTGTATACCTGTCATGTTGTCCATGTTGAAGTTGCTGCTGTTCAGAGACTCAGGAAGTCTGGAAATACTACAGCCACATAAACACACACACACACACACACACACACACACACAACATTTTAAAAATACACATGCACGCATACAGGCTACTAAATATGCTCAATGTCACAAGGAAATTGCACAAACACATAATAAATAAAGATAAACTCCAATAACAAAAGCAAAACAGCCATCAAGCCATTCATTTTATTGTATGGGAAAAGATGCCATGAAAGTGAATGGTGACTGAGGCTCACATTCTGCCAATTATCTCCATTTGTGTTCCACAGAAGAAAGTCAGTCATACGGGTTTGGAACAACATGAGGGTGAGTGAATGTGATTTATTTGTATTTTTTTTTCTTTGGGTGAATTATCCCTTTAAGATTGCCAACAACACTGACAAAGACAACACTGCCTGTGTCTGGTGTGTGTGTGTGTGTGTGTGTGTGTGTGTGTGTGTGCTGTGACTCTAGGCTACTACAGCAGGTCTCTAAACGACTTCCCTCCAAGTTCAATCCCCTTTTACTCCTTTGACACGGAGTCCTACGGCAAACCCATTAGGACACTACAGCACATTCGACTTGCGTAAGACTGAGCGCAGCTGTCAAAGAGCTTCAATAGAATAAACTATAAACCTATTCATTTTTACACAGTAAAACAAACACAAGTGCAGCCTGAAATAAACGCATTGTGTTTACAAACATGGACAGCAGCCCTCCTTCAAAGAGCTCTACAATGACAAGCCAAAATGACTTTTATTAATCCTCCCTTACTAAAATGTAGAAACATTGCCTGAGGTATTTTGACAAAAATGTAAGTATCATATAAAATAGGCTAGCCTTTTAGGTGAAATCTATTTTACTTTTGTGCACTGAAACTGTTGCAATAAATAATGTTTTTAAAATGTTTAGGCTACTATTGTATTCATAAATACAATTATTTATTTTTCAGAAAGACTAGCTACATCTTATAAGCTTATGGCTTTGAATTGTATATAGATATTAGGAAATAAACTGGTCTTGTTTTGTAAACAGACACTTTTATATTAATTTAACAATGCATTTGGTGATTTGGAAACAGTTCTCTTAAGTCTGATGAAGAATGAATAACATTGAGTGAAATATCGCAATACACCAAAATTACAACAATATCGTATCGTGACCCAAATATCAATATTATATCATATCACCAGTTACCTTGTGTTTCCCACCCATAATTTCTAGTTAATCTAACATGTTGAAATATATTTACAGAGCATTTTCGCAAGCTGCGGTTCAATGTTTGATGACAGGAATGGGTATTTTCACTAGTAACAACAATGTAGTAAGAAGTGTATTGCTGATAAGTGAAATTGGAATTTGAACTAGTAAGAAATTTATTTTAGACAAACGGTGCAGTACAACGTTTATACTTTTACTTACTTCAGAGTGTACTTAAAAGAGTTTGTCCTAACAATTATTAATATTGATCCTCGCCTTGTGGACAATGGTCGTGTCCAATATGATCACCAACAGATTGTGCATCCCTACAATATTTTGTTCATGTGGGAAATAGAAGCTCTTTTGCTTGACATCGTAAAATCAAACTGTACTATATGACAGGCACAGGTGCAACTTTGCTCAACAAGACTGTAAACCGGGTCTATTGTCTCAATGAAAATTCAACAATTGATGTACAATGTTAAATAACCTACGGTATTCTCAGTCGGATGGATGGAGCCAAACGGATGCACCGCTTCAGGCCTTTCCACAACACAACACATCACAGCCAAACAACTTCCTCTTCTTGGGTTTTTCTGCACTGTTAGCGTTGTGCTAGCCACAGGAAGACACAAACTAACTCTTATTATATAATGGCTGTCTCAAGGGTTTAAAAATATGAGCCAGTGTCCAGCCTCAGATATGTAATCAAATTGGTTACAAGCTCCTATCAGATATCAGAATGAAGCAGCTGACTTACACCGCTGATATCATCTTACATCTTATGTTTCCCTACAGGCTCACCACCTGGATTTATAAAGGTGCCAGGCTCACTAGAGCTTCTGTATTCATTACCTTACAGCACAATAACACAGCCATTAGGACAGCAGTATAGACCTCTAACTTGACCATCAAACCCTAGTGTCCTTCAACTGTTGGCCATTAGAGTCCTGATGATCTTGGCAATGTTGTCTCTTAAATAAGGCATTATAACACTAATATATTTCAAATACAGAGCTACACATCTACAGCACTACCTCTATACATACGTGTAAGAGGGTAAAAACCTACCTATATCACGTCCTTCATGTTCAGATGCCCATAGAGGTAAAAGATAGAGATCAGTCCGTCAGATGATACAGGAGCGCTTTTCCGCTATGTGCAGTTTCCGTGAAGGAAACTGCGTGTGTATTTTTGCTATGACAGCGCATGATCACACAAACAACAACAACAGCAAGACTCTGTATCTCTCTCTTTCACTGTCATCATTACTTAACAAGACAACCAAAGTCAGTTCAGTGCCAAAACTATATTTAATGCCTGGCATCGAACTCCTACTGCATTGCATTGAATGCATACCACTGTATTTACTGCATTGTATTTAATAGCTACAACTCTTGTTTTGAACTCCAACAGCTATAACTATATTTTATGTACTTTATTACTCTGTGCAAAAGTGTGACATTACTTCTGAACCAAATTAGTCTGATTGACCTCCTGAAAACAGCATATGTAATGCCAAAAACACACTGCCTACCCAGATGGTTTCGAGATCAAGTACATCCATGCTATATTTAACTTTAAAGGATCATGTGTGTTTTGTTTTTGACACGGGGGCTGAGATTTACACCTCACACTCCACACACACATTCAGAAACTAAGATCAACAAGAGTAGCATGTTATTAATCCACCCCCAACTGCTTTGTTCAGCCTTAATCAGACACCAGAGGCACACAAAATATGAATAAAACAGTATTTAGATGCGTGTTAATTTAAGCATTTATAAATATAAAATATAGGGTATGGGTGTGCATATATATATATATATATATATATATATATATATATATATATATATATATATATATATCGTACAGCCTCTGGGAATAGTTTAATTGCTATTTATTTAGCAAAACAAGCAATATTTTCAAAATGCTGTTAATGTTTATATTAGCTAATTTCTGTGGTGATTTCCGTTTGCCAGGTTGTTTAACGGTACAATTCTGCATTTTTCCATATTGAAAATTTCAAACGTTAAAGACCAGATTGATTACATTTGGTAAGAACTATGTATGTACTTAATTTTAAGGATTTTTTCTTCAGGCTTGAATGCTAACTGTCTCCTGCCAGACGCTTGACAGAATAAGAAAAATAAAGCGCTTCACCTCAGATTGATGTCAAACGGCAGCGTTTGATCCTCCCCGACCACCGAATCCATTTTTTATTCAAATCAGGCTGTTTTATTTATGTAGTACATACATTCCTCTCAAAAACATGATGTCCGTGGTGTTATTTTTAAACTAAGGGCGGCAGATCATGCATACGATTTCAAAGCAGACGTTGGAACCGCCATTTTAAAATCCGTGACATCACCATGTGGGCGGTTCTGCTTAGGCGTAGCTCATGAATATTAAATATGAAGGAACGTTTCTTGGAATCCTTTGCAGAGAAGAGCTTATGCATATTAATTAGACAGTGCTGAGGTTGTCTCGCAACTTTCGTATAGTAAAGGCCTCACTTGTGTTTTTTTTTAGTTTTTTTTTATTGTGGGAAAATTAAACCCTTTAAAGACAAAGAACAAACCAAAAACTCGATCATGAATAAATTAAATAACGTAATGATCACATTCTCGTGCAACTTAATTTAAAATCAGTTTGAAATTGTATTAATTAAATGAATTAACTTTTGGAGAGACGATATGTTTTTTTTCCCTCGTCATTTTGAATGTTTTTAAACGCAATGGATTTGTGGAAACAAAAAGACTATTTGCTTCCATCTGCTGGTAGGTGACGCTAAATGCCAGTTCACTCGCGAATGAAAATTCTGTCATTATTTACTGACCCTCTTGAGGTTCCAAACTCGTATGGTTTTCTTTCTTCAGTGGAACAGTGGTGACTGAGGTTAACATTCTGCCTAGCATCCCCTCTTGTTTTTCATGAAATACTTCTGTAAAGGTGCCCTGTCCTGCTGTGCTATACTCCATCTAAAACACACACACACACACACACACACACACACACACACACACACAGTGCCTTGCAAAAGTATTCAGACCCCCGACCAATTCTCTCATATTACCAAATTACAAATGGTACACTGAAATATCTTGCTTGCATAAGTATTCACCCCCACACATTAATATTTGGTCAAGCCGCCTTTTGCTGCAATAACTGCTTGAAGTCTTATGGGGGTACATATGAACCAGCTTTGTACACAGTGATGAAGTGATTTTGGCCCATTCTTCTCTGCAGATTTGCTCCAGGTTGTTCAGGTTGGTTGGGTGACGCTTGTGGACTGCAATTTTCAAATAGTGCCACAGATTCTCAATAGGATTAGGATCAGGACTTTGACTGGGCCACTGTAGGACATTTATCTTTTTGTTCTTGAGTCACTCCAATGTTGCTTTGGCCTTGTGTTTGGGATCATTGTCATGCTGAAAGGTGAACTTCCTCCCAGACTTCAGATCTCTTGGAGTGAGTATTTCCCAATCCCTGCTGATGAGAATCATCCCCACAGCATGATGCTGCCACCACCATACTTCACTGCAGGGATGGTTAGTCTTGTGGCATAGGAAGTGTTAGGATTGCCCCACACATAGCGCTTTGAGTTTTGGCCAAGAAGCTCTATCTTGGTCTCACCGGACCACAAAACCTTCCACATCACAGTTGGGTCACTCACATCCTTTCTAGCAAACTCCAGACGTGCTTTCAGATGGTACTTCTTTCTTGCCACCCTCCCATACAGGCCAGTGTTATGCAGTGCTCTTGATATGGTTAACTGGTGCACCATTTATTCACTTCCTGCCACTGAAGTCTGTAGCTCCTTCAAAGTGATTGTCGGCCTCTCTGTGGCTTCTCTCACAAGTCTCCTTTTTATTAGAGCGCTGAGTTTTGAGAGACGGCCTTTTCTTGGCAGTGCCTCGGTGATGTGGTGCAGCTTCCACTTCCTGATTATTGATCCAACTGTGCTCACGGAGATATCCAAACAGCTGGATATTAGTTGTACCCTTTCCCTAATCTGTGCATTTTTATTACTTCATCTCAAACTTCTGTGGAATGCTGTTTGGCCTTCAGATTCTCAGCCTGACCAAAGATCCTTCAACAATCAGTTTTTATCCAGAAAATGTGATTGCAACTCTAATGATTCACAGGTGTCCTCATAAAGGTGTAACCTGTCAGCTTCCACAGCACAGGGGTTGAATACTTATGCAAGCAAGATATATCAGATTATTTATTTCCCAACATTAAAAACAATGTCACCTAACAATAACGGAGTTTGAGTTCCAGTGTTTTAAAATAAAATATCAAACATAATAAAATCTCAATGCACTCCCATCAGTAATATGAGATAATTGGTCAGGGGTCTGAATACTTTTGCAAGGCACTGTATGTATATATATATATATTTATTGTTTGTTCTCACATCATGACTTCAATAAGCAAATTATTTCCAGCCACATCCTCCAGACGGGTACATTTGCTTCAGTGGCCGCATCATATGGGAACGTTTTTGAGACTCTTGAAATGCATGTTGAAGTTCCTTGAGTACACATGGACAGATGTTCTTCCCTGATAAAAAGACCAACTTAACCAACATGCAATTTCCATCCTGGTCTAGGAATAGCTCACCCAAAAAAAGACAAAATTCTGTCATCATTACTCACCCTCAATTTGTTCCAAACCAGCAATGTTTTGCCATATAAGTCTTCTGAAACCATAAAATAGAGTGTAACGGTGCCCGCCCACTTTTTGGTTCCTGCTGTATTTTTCCATTCATTTCTTCCATAGGGACTTCCTAAAATCCTTCATAAGAGTTCTAAACCATTACCCAAACCATGTGATCCTGCATGAATATGTCAGATTGCTAAAATTAACCCACACAACAAGACATTGTTTTGGTTCTATAATTTATTAAATTTCAGTGTTCCTCTTTAAAATAAATATATGGTAAATAATAATAATAAAGAAAAAGATAAAGCAAGGTTTTATACAATCCAAGCATGTACAACAGGAGTCCCTGGAGTGCAAACATTCTTTCCTGAACACACACACACACACACACAATCAGTGGCAATGTGTTTCCATGACAATCTGGTTCCTCAGAGAAGAATTACGAAAAGTTAATACTGTCAGCAGGCAGCGTGAATACACAAAAAGGACAAAATAACTGATAAAACAGAACCATCTCATGATAAAACATTTTAAAACCATGACATTGAAAAGCTGGAAACTCTTCAAAGTCAACATTCATGCACGCACACGCACGCGCACGCACACACACACCTTTTCATGTGGTTCTTAAATTGCATTGCACTGTTAAGGTGAGCGTCACCTATGAACAGCAGCATATGGAGAGGTATAAGAAACCCAAAACACAGGATGCATTCGTAACCATAGCAACGTCCCCACGCTTGTGTACATAATTCATAAACTAAGTAGTGGAAGTGTAATCTTTCGTCCCTGTGTAAAATCAAACTTCCTCCGAACAGAAAAGTGCCACATGCAGTTTTCTGCCTAAAAACAGTGAACAATAAAATAACCCTAAAGCACATTCATTAACTGTCAATCAAACATATGCTCCTCCCATTCTCCACATATGTCACCGCGCAGTGGTCAAATGGAGCGCAGCATCTGGTGAGCCATTAGGAAAGCAGGAGTCCATTAGGAAATGCAAAATGAAGCTCAATTGGAGATAAGGAGGCCTGCTCGCCAGAAAAGAGCCATTAAATTCAAAAGGAGACTGGAATATAGCCCAGTAGCCAATCAGAAAGCAGCGGAGAAATCCAAGGAGCCAACAGGAACTGGTTATGATTTTTTCTTGGAGCTCGGCCGTTTGACCTGCCACAGGTGACCATGGATGGTAAGAGCGTCAACGCTGACAGAGACGGACTTTGCAGGAATGACAGTGAACTGTTTGCGGTCGGAGCTGTATTTGAAGAGTCTGTCGATCATTTTGCGGCTGATGGATCGTGGCCCGGTGCCTTTCAGTTTGAGGATCTCCTCCATTTCGGGGGAATATGAGTAAAGCGCCCGGAACTGACATCCACCATCACGGAAAAGGATTATCAGGTGGTTGGACTCACAACGTTCAATTTCCTGTGGATTTAGAGCAACAACTAGTTACATATTGAACATAAACATATGCATAAACATAGCTGTTTCATCCGTAACTATAAAGGTATGCAATTTTAATCCAATTTTAATCCAAAAAATGCTGGAAATGTTGACAGTCCAATCAAATAATTAGGCAATACAGAGATGTCAGATTAGGGTCAGAAATGGTGGAAAAACTTGTCCTATTTATTCGCTCATTTGAGTAAATTTCACAGGTAAATAAAAAAAGTCATGTTTACTTAAATTTTCAAAGCTGGTGTTCCTAGCATGCACCAGGCTTGAATACTCACTCACTCTCTCTCTCTCTCTCTCCTCCCTAATTTGGAACGCCCAATTCCCAATGCACTCCAAGTCCTCACGGTGGCGTAGTGACTCGCCTCAATCCTGGTGGCGGAGGACGAATCTCAGTTGCCTCCGCGTCTGAGACGTCTATCCACGCATCTTATCATGTGGCTTGTTGAGCACATTACCACGGAGACATAGCGCCTGTGGAATGTGGAGGCTTCACGCTATTCTCCTCGGTATTCACGCACAACTCACCACGCGCACCACCGAGAGCAAACCACATTATAGCTACCACGAGGAGGTTACCCCATGTGACTCTACCCTCCCTGGCAACCGGGCCAATTTGGTTGCTTAGGAAACCATTCTCACTCACGACTCCAGATATGGTAGTAAGCGTCTTTACTCGTCCAAATCACTGAAATAAAAATGTTCCCCATTCTGATGGTTGATGTGAACCTTAACTGAAGCTCCTGACCCATATCGGCATGATTTATGCACTGCTGCCACACGATTGGCTGATTAGATAATCGGATGAATGATTGTTGGTGCCACATGGGCTGGTTTGAGTATTTCTGGGATTTTCACACACAACAGTCTCTAGAATTTACTCAGAATGGAGCCAAAAACCAAAAACATCCAGTGAGCCGTGTCGATGAGAGAGGTCAACAGAGAATGGCCAGACTGGTTTGAACTGACAAAGTCTACGGTAACTCAGATAACCGCCCTGTACAATTGTGGTAAGAAGAATATCATCTCTGAATGCTCTTCTGAGATTCGGGTTGGCGCTGTTTTGGTGGCACGAGGGGGGCCTACACTATATTATCCTGGTGCTTTTAATGTTGTGGATGATCGGTGTATATATATATATATACACACACACACACACACAGATACTGTATACTGCATAAATAGTAAGAGTAGTATGGAAGTATGCTATTCCGAACGGTCTTGTCATAGCAACAGAACTCACCTCTAGAATGGCGTTCTTTTGGGCTTCATTGACTTTTCCCGCCAGACAGCAGTGAGCAATGGCATTCTGGATGATGGGTTTGTTAGATTTTGTGCTCGGCTCCTTAAACAACCTGGGCCCTGAGATAAAGAAAGCAAAAAAACAAAAACAAACCGAAAGCTAGTTAATTTTGAAATGCTCTGTTATTTTAGGAGAACAAACAAAAAAACAATGTGGTATCATTACAGGTGCATCCAAAAAGAAGTGTAGTTATATGAGAGAAAATGTGTCTCACCATTGTATTCTGCTACAGAAGTGATGGATGAAGCCGTTGATGCATTGTCCCAGTCCCGCTCCATGTTCCTGCTTGCATTTCGGCTCAATATGGGAAAAGATTCCACTGACTCGCCCCTGCAATACACACCCAGAGATTTCATGCAGGTTTCGAGTGACATGCTTTTAAGTACATGACGACAGAATTAGCATTTTTGTGTGAACTGTCCCTTTAAGTCCTGATAAGTGGACCACACATGGGTAATGTACTGCCAACACTCACCTGTGTGAACTGGCCCCTCCTGATGCAACACTATCACCTTCAGTAGCAGCAGAAGCCAATGAGAGAGACGATCCAGAGGGAGCAGAACACAGACTAACCGCTACAGAGAGAAAGAGAGAAGTTAATATGGGATACAGTTTGTATAGGAGAACAATCTATGTACTAATAGTCTCAAATAGACACATAAATACAGTAGGCTAGATTCTAGAATACTTACGAGTAGAACATGAGGATTCAGCACGGTGTAGTGATTTGGGGCGTGGCCTCCTGTTGCGTGGGCGTGGCTTGGCCACGCCCTGTTCCTCCAGCAGTTCTTGCTGCTTCCTACGGAGATACTCCTGTTTGATCAGCTCTCTGCGAGCCTTCTCTTCCTCTTTACGTACACGATCTTCCTCGGCTTTCCGTCTAACATGAGCACACAGAAAGAAAATGCATCTGAGAATCCCCATAGTACCTGAATGCATTTTTCTCACCTTGTAACATTTGCACAAACACACCAGATCCACAGTGACTGATACCTGGCTTCATCTCGCTTGAGTTCTGACTCCACCTCCAGCAGTTGTTTGCGTATTCGCGCCTCTTCGGCTTTGCGCTGCTGTTTCAGTAGGAATGCCGCTCTCTTCTTAGCCAATTCGTCCTCTGCTTTCTGATCATCCTACAAATGCGAAATGAAATCTGAGGCATTTGGTCTCAATTTGAATAAAATGACAATCTGAGCATAATTGATGTTTAATATACAGCTACGTGAAGGATTTTCGACCAATGAGATTTCATTATGGGCGGAGCTACTTAGTGCGACATAAATACAGATAAGGCAACTGGCAAAATGTTGCAGCTAAATGGAAGATCTAGGGCTGTCATTATGAAATTTGACTGATGAATAATTGTCAAACAAATAATTGCGATTATTAGAGCTTTTACGGTTATTTATATATTCGCTTAAAATTCCACTATTTGGGCATTAAAATGAGATTAGAATATGTAATACATAATAAATCGCATTTCCCTCAAATAGCCACAATCAGACGATTATTTAATAATAGGAAGAGATGGGGCCTGGGTAGCTCAACGTGTAAAGACGCTTACTACCATATCTGGAGTCGTGAGTGAGAATGGTTTCCTAAGCAACCAAATTGTTCCGGTTGCCAGGGAGGGTAGAGTCACATGGGGTAACCTCCTCGTGGTCGCTATAATGTGGTTCTCGCTCTCTGTGGGGTGTGAGTTGTGCGTGGATGCCGCTGAGAATTGGGTGAAGCCTCCATGTGCGCTATGTCTCCGCGGTAATGCGCTCAACAAGCCACATGATAAGATGTGCGGATTGGCGGTCTCAGACGTGGAAACAACTGGGATTCATCCTCCCCCACCCGGATTGAGGCGAGTCACTACGCCACCATGAGGACTTGGGAATTGGGCAGTCCAAATTGGGAAGAATAAATAAATAAATAAATAAATAAATAGTAGTAGGAGGAGAGAAGTTACGGAGACCACGCACAAAGATGCGGAATGTCCATGTGTCTAGAAATCTAGGCTACACGTGGACATTCCGCATATACTGTGTAAATAACGAAATTAGCATCACGCTCACTCACGCACTGCGAGCGAGATGTATCAGCACGTGGAAAACCAAAGTTCTGTATACTTTGGCCTTTGAAAACACTTCGAACGTGGCTCAGCCAATCAGATATTATTTTTCATTATATAATGCAATATAAATATAACAGACTGGAGAACAGGATAACAAAAGACTGCAAAGATTTGTGCAAATGCTCTGCTACCTTAAAGAAGAAGCCCAGTCCAGGCTTCTGTTCACTGTCAGGTTCTATGCTTGTTTCAGAAGGGTCAGCCAGGTCAGATAGGTCAACCTCAATGAGCTGAGCTTTGCTTCGGTTTTCTTCAGACGGTACTGCAACATTCTCTTCCCCAGAGCCACCAGACTCTCTCCTCTCCCAGGTCGCATCCACAGGTGAAGGTTCCAAGGTGGGGAGTTCAGTTCGGGCCGAGTCAAGACTGTCAGCACTTCGTGTTCCAGAGTCATGCAGTTTGAATGTGGTATTTTCAATGATTGCTTTTGAGCCAAGCCCACCCTCTATAGACTCACCCTCTTCTTCATTCTCAGCCCGGGGGGTCCTGCCACCCAGTGAGGGTCTAGGGTTACCAGTCGTTGTCAGAGTGCTTCCTTTTGGGCGACTGTTGGCAACCTTGCTTAGTTTGAGGTTGGTAGGTTTCGTCTGAAGCGCACGACTCGAGCTAAGTCTTGGAGGTCGCTTTGTTGCGGTGGAAATAGTTTCTGTGAACTGCACGAAGAGATGGGACTTAGCCTCATGCGGCGGCTCTGGTACGTTTTCGTTTAACGACGGCACAGTGTTCGGTTTGGTTGCATGTGTTTGTGAGTGTTCTTGGGGTGACTTAACAGACTGTTTTATGAGTAAGTCCTGCTGCAGCGAAAGTTGCATCATTTGTTGTTGAATTGCTCCAATGGCTTCGTTTAGAAATTCGATAGAGCGGCTGCATTCGCCAAGATCCGGCTCTCCGCCTACACTGTCCAAAACTTCGCAGCCCTCTCGAGACACTCAAACGATTGTCCTTATCCACCTCTGAGGGTGTTACCGGTGTACCCTGGGGCAATATTTCTTTATTTGGGCACTGCTCTGCCTCCTTGCCTCGGGCTTTAAGAACTTCCACGCATGTGTCGTCCTTTGCCAATTCTTTCTCTTTGGGCACCATTTCTGGTTTGAGTGGGTGTGGCAGTGTGTCACTCCTTCCCTTTTTAATGACATGCAGGAACGCTGCTTTGCCCAATTGCAGCCTTTGGCGTGCCGACAAAGTCTCCATCTTCTTTTTCTGCATCTCGATGGTACGACGTTTCTCCTCCAGTTGCATGCGAAGGTGGACGAGATCGGAAGCGAGGCCAGGTCGGGTGCCTCCAAAAGGCGTACTCGGGCTCATGTCTGATGGAAGGAGGCCACTTTCAGACCCATCAGGAGTTGTAGTTTGAGAGCTGCCAGTGCTGTAGCAACCATCGGGAAATCCAACTTTATGTCTACGCCGTTTTGCAAAACTCGTCATGCGTCCAGTGCCCGTTGATGTGCTGCTGGCCTGCGATAACATGCTGGGGCACGGACTGGCCCGTCCACTTGAGCTTTCCTTATCATCCCGTTCTTGTACACGATCGTCCTCTCGCAGCTTCGCAGACTCCTCCTCTATGTCTCCACGGCCTACACACTTCAGGCTAGCATGCAATAGCAGCGCTTTGGCAAGCTCTCGCTCCTGATCTTCCACTTCATCATCTTCCTCAAATTCCGAGTCTGATGTGATGTGTTCCCAACCTCCGAGCGGACTAGTACGAAGAAATTCTGCATCGTCATGCAGGAAGAAGCTTCCAGATTGCGTAGGGGACCCAGTTTGTGTGCTTTCTGGCTCTATGCTATTGCTATTGATCGGAGTAAACGTCCGGTTGAGTGTGCATTCTGTAGGGTTGTACGCCCGCCTGCGTGCTTGAGTCCGCCCCTCGCCACTCTCTTCCCATTTACCAATTCCAGTTTTCTCCTTATTTGCTCGAAGAACCGCAGGTTGCAACGGTTCTAAGAAGTATCTCTCGGGCTGGGCATCTCTAGATCTGGACGAACCCTCAGGGTTACTGACAGCCACAAGCTCCTCCTCTCCCTCCTGGTTGTCATAGTGACATGTCTGGGGGAGGGGCTGGCCATTGATTCTGTGTCGTGGAGTAATGGAAATGACATTAGACGCTAAACTGTCCTTACTAATGGAACGAGCCAAGCTGACGTTATCGCCACAAACACGTTCCCAGTCCATCTCCATCTGAGAGATGCGCCTGATAGACAAAACAAGCGAGAGAGATATTTATTTAAAAAAAGGGGTTAGTCATAATTAATTCTAAGACTGAGATTTGTCATAACACCTAGCCCCAAATGACCTCTACATAAAATGTTACCCTGACCTTTGTTTCCTTTCCGCCCAGGCAAGATGTGATCCAAGTAATGGTCCATCCATATGGGACAACGAGTTTGACCTGTTCCTGAGTTCTACTCACAGAGAATGAGAGAGAGGGAAAATAGACAGAACAGTGAATATTACCAAGTTGCACACAATATTGTCCTAATACCCAGAAAGGAATAAGAATGTGGCTACCTGAATTCTCCTCGCCCTGAATGGGCTTCTGTGGTCTTTGTCGCAGTGAGAGAAGCGGGTAGGAGGGGCTGTGGGCGGGGCTTCTCTTAGTTCTGAGAGGAAAATAAGATATGAGCTTTATACAGTATACCCTTAAACTAAAACACAAATAAATTTAGACTCATATTAAAGCAAAAAGGTCAAACAACTACATGTAAAAAAGCTAGCGGTTAACTTGCGGTTAAAGGTAATGCCAATGTCAACATCTACTAGAAAGCTGGGTGGCTTTATGTGTGTTTATTACACAGCTCTCTGGAATACATGATTCTGATTGGTCAATGGCGCCATCTAGCGGTCTGATATTTCTCAGTAACAACCGCAATTCCACACATCAGACTGCTCATCCAGGTATTACGAGTCATCTTACCTGCTTCTCGGATCACTCTACGATCTATACAAGTAAGCTAATAAAACAAACTTAAATGTTTCATGTGCATTTATTTGGCAAATAGTTTTTTTAATGAGCTAGATTATGAGCAGTCAGTCAGACATTAATAACTAAATAAACACCAACAACAGAACTCTTTCGCAAACTGGTGGTGGAATTTAGCTGATCAATGATTTCTTTCTTCAAACATTATTACATCATTTAAATGCAAATCAATATTTTATGTCCATGTATTCATGGATTTGGTTGGTAGCCATGTAATAAGATGGATAATGTACAGTAAGCTGTTATCGCCCAATAAACCCCTTCAGGCTGATACAAGACCCCTGCTGGAGGTTATTTTGAGATAACAACCGACCAGGGATGTGGGAACTATATTGTGAGAGGGGGGGGGGTTAGTGTAGGCCTATAGTAGGCTGTGTTATGTATCCTGATTGACTTTATGATTAGTTAAATCTGTTTTGCACATGCATCACCACAGAGTTAACCATTTCAGACAGTACCGGTCAGCCTCTGTCTCGTTCACTTCACGTCTGTGGGCGTTACGCACAGCTCAGTGTGGCCGCTCCAATTTACCTTCAATGAAATCTAACCTTAGTGTAATTGACAGAATTACTAAAAAAATATTTTGCTACCTAAAAGTTAAAGATTTTTAATAAAACTCAAGAGATGGTGGATGTGTGAAATTTCATGATTTATGAGTGACGTAGTCTAGTAGAATTTTCTAAAAAATATTTTGCTACCTAAAAGTACCTAAATATTAAATATAAAACGCATGTGGACTGATATTTTTCCAATGTCTGGACTCCTTTATTAATGGAGTATATAAACAGACGTTTCAATATATTGGTATTAAATGCATTTTCTGAGAATTTATATTACAAGTTTTTACTACAAATCTCGAAATGCGCGCTCTTTGTTCCATCAGTGCTTGAGTCGCCATATATCGGAAAACATTTGGAATGGGTCAGACGTTTTGTATAAATTGTATCTTCATATTAATCAATGTTTTCATCAACAAATTGACTGGATTAATAAATAAGACTTTTGGGACTCAGTTTTGAACTGGTGTCAAGGCGCGCAATGAATGAAATGCACAAATGGTAATTAAACAGAACCCCTGAAATGAACGAGGGAGAGCTGTGTTTTATTTTCACAACATTTCATATTGTTTGGAACATGAAAATTCATAATATGAACGACCATATAGAGCCCTATTGATATAGCATTGACAGTCAAAACATTTAAAGCTATGAGCATGCTAGTAGACACATGCGCTACTCAAAAAGAAAAACATAATTAATGCATTTCCAAAGGTGGATCTTCTTTCAGTTGTTCGACATTGAGTCGAGACATCGATTTCATCCAGGAGATCACTGTGGGCATTCATAATGGCCAAGTGCGTTAGTCTCTCCTGTGACATGGTGTTACGCAGCCAGGTTTTCAACCTGCGCAAAGCTTTATGGTTTCCATGGTGACGCATCATCGCTTGTAACGTGACACACCGCAGCAGCAACAGCGCTGAATGAATGATGATCTGCTTTTATGTCATTTTTCCTTTTTTAGTCAGAATATTCACAAATGTGTTAGCTATGGCATGAAATATCTGATATTCCGATTGTCAAATACATGCAAGTGGAAGTGTATTGTTGTTTAAACACCTTTATAACGATCGCGTTAGTTCAGCTGTATGCGCGATGGGCGCCGCCATGTTAGTTTGTGCCGCAGACGCAGTTCAGAGAATCGGATCTGTTGGATTTACAACACGTGAATTCATCCACTTCCGAAATACTTAAAAGTAAGTGGCTGGTGAACTGGGAGAAGAATAGAGAAAACATTAAAGTTACTTACACAATGTGTATCTGATATGAATAAAACGTGTCGAATTATAATGGAAAGGATTATTATTACCTCTTACATAGACATCAGTCTGTATTTTACAAACTCTAACGTTAAATGTATTGTTTTTTTAGTACTTGGGTGAATTTAGGGGGCGGCCGGCGGCCGTTCCAACGTCTATGCAACTGACAAAATGTTTTCAACATTTGAAGACGTTATGAGACGTATGAGACGTTAAGAAAATAGCAAAGATGGGGCATAATAGTCAAAAACATTCATCTAGCGCATGTTTATAGTAAAACAATTGAAAATTAGCAGGGATGGGTGCAAAAACACATTCAGTGTGAACAGCTCCAAACGCTTCTGTTAAGCGGACAAGCGGCATCAGGGTCTCAGCTGATGCACAAAATCTCTAAATAACCAATTATTGGCAGGAAACATGGCATAGCCAACATAAAGGTCTATTAGTAGCCACAACAATAATAACATAAACATTTGACACACATGGTAAACATGAAACAGACTTACACAGACAAAGACTCCTCAGTATGCAGGTAATACCTCATACAACCGTCAGGATTAGCACTAGTCACCAATGAATCGGCTGAAGGGGAGGGCGTTAAGAAGCTACGCTTGGTGGCACTGGATATGGGCACATGGGGGTGGACACTCTTTGGCTGAAGAGATGGTCTCACTGTCAGATCAGATCGGAGGGGTGTCAATCACAATATTACAATAAATATTCAATGAAACATTTATTAGATTGCCATCTTTTGGAAGACGAAGGCAAGATCTCTGAATCTGAGAGTATTGCAATTTCACCATCTTTTATCTCTTGTAGGTCTCTTGGCTTTACGAAGTCTGGCTTCACAACTTCAAACCACCAAAACAGCTCAGCGATGAAAACCATCACGTTATGCTGAAAGAACAAAAACAGCCACAGTTATACTCTAATAGTCATCGGTTGTGAAAGCCATGTTTGTGTGTATGTGATAAGGCCAGACAGGAACTTGGTCCAACCTTGAGTACAGGTGGGCCGTAGAGCAGATCTTCAGCATGGAGATAAAAACACCTGTTCAGGTATTCGTTAGAAAACTCTCGTAGTAAATGGACATTATACATGCTATCTGGGAGCGAGGGTACCTCTTTCAGACATATGTCTAAAAAAGGAGATAAAACAACATCATATTAATGCATTTATAAGTCACCATGTAACAGTGCTCACACCCATTTTACTTCCGAAATCTGATGTATTCCCAGAGTAAGAGGATCTTCAACAAGACCAAAAAAAAAAGAAAAGTATAGCAGAACCTCATGCCATCCCAGATGTGTATTACTTTCTGCAGAACACAAATAAAGATTTTTAGAAGAATATCTCAGCTCTGAAGGTCCATACAATGCAAGTGAATGGTGACCAGAACTTTGTAGCTGCAAAAATAACAAATAAAGCAAAGTAATCCATGGTTACATCTATATCTTCAGAAGTGATATAATAGGTGTGGGTGAGAAACAGACCCATATTTAAGTCCTTTTTTTACCCTAAATCTCCACTTTAACTTTCAGATGTAAAAGTGAAAGTGGAGATTTACAGTAAAAAAAAATCACTTACATTTTGAGCAGTTTCTCACCCACACCTATTATATCACTTCTGAAGATATGGATTTAACCACTGAAATCTTATGGATTACTTTTGTTTCCTTAATGTGTTTTTTGAATCTTCAAAGATCTGGTTAGTGACTTACAGTGCCCTTATTACAGGGACAATCCCCCCGGAGCAACCTGGAGTTAAGTGACATGCTCAAGGACACAATGGTGGTGGCTGTGGGGATTGAACCAGCAACCTCCTGATTAATAGTTAAGTGCTTTAGCCCACTATGCCACCACCACTCCACATCTGGGATGGAATCTATCCCTTTAAATCTTGTTTTAAGAATGTTTTGGTATTTCTACTAAAAAACAAGACAAAAATACTCAGTAAAAATATTATTTACACCAATTTGAATTCATACTGACTAAATCAATAAATAAATGTGAGTATATACCATCTAGTCTCATGTATTCAGGGCAGTAGAAGTGGATAACCGTTAGAAGTGCCGCCCCGTCACACACATCCTTCATCAAATCCTCCATCACAGCCAGGTGAGGAAAAGGACGTCCAGACAGGTGATCTCTACGGTAACGTACCTGACAGACAGCAGGGGAGGAATTATAAACCCATCTAACACAGTTCAGACACATGCAGACAGTCTCTCACACATACAAAACATTATTTTCATGCAAGGTGTTTCACCAAAACTGAGAAAAATCTTGCATTGGAAAGTTGCAAAGATATAAATATTTATCACTGACAAACAATGATGAAATACCATAAGGGCATGACAAGTCATTATGATGTAAACTTAATTCAGGTAGTTCACTATTAAAAAGCATCAATTCCCACTACTTAACAGGTCCTCATTGTGGCACGGTTACTCACCTCAATCCGGGTGGCGGAGGACAAGTCTCAGTTGCCTCCGCTTCTGAGACCATCGATCCGCGTGTCTTATCATGCAACATCGCGGAGACTCACAGCATGTGGAGACTCTCCACGAACCAAGAACAACTCACAAGTCACCACACACCCCATTGAGAGCGAGAACCGCTAATCACAACCATGAGGAGGTTACCCCATGTGACTCTACCCACCGGCAACCCAATTTGGTTGCTTAGGAGACCTGGCTGGAGTCACTCAGCACGCCCTGGATTCACGACTCCAGGGATTGTAGTCAGCATCAATACATTTAAAGGGACAGTTCACCCCCTAAATATAAAAAAAATATTCTCTCATCATTTACTCATACTCATGACAATTCTCCTCCTTGCCCAGTAGGTGGCAATATGCACAAAGGCAGCAAATTGCCAAACACCAAAAATAATGTGAAAGTGAAAGTGGAGATTTATATTAAAAAAAGGACATATTGATCTGTTTCTCATCCACACCTATCACATCGCTTCTAAAGACATGGATTAAACCTTTTATGCTGCCTTTATGTGCTTTCTGGCCACCATTTACTTGCACTGTATGAACCTACAAATGTTAATTTGTGTTCTGTAGAAGAAAGAAAGTCATACACATCTGGGATGCATGAGGGTGAGTAAATGATGAGAGAATTTCCATTTTGGGTGAACTGTCCCTTTAAACGTTCACAATGACAGCATGGTAAAATGTACTTACTGCAAATAGTATTCATTCTTGTGTTTGTTTGCATACGGAATAGTGATTGGTCTTTCTTTCTCGTTTCTATTTAACCATCAAAAGCCACCTTTACTCTGCAAAGACAGTGATGTCTTATGTGTTGATTTTAATTCACAGTCGACCGAATACAAGAGCGTGCTTAGTGCCAAGACAACGGGAAAGCAGCTCTGATGCAGCATGTTTTTTCGCTGCCTTACAAGCACTGCTGTTACCTTCTGGAAATCCAAACCTTGTTATACGCTAATGCTACTATGAAGATTGATAGGGTGCGTGGATGTATGGATAGACAGATGGATGAGTGAGGGTGTGACGGAGTGAAAGACAGAGAGTATGAGTTTATGTGTGTGTGTGTGTGTGTGTGTGTGTGTGTGTGTGTGTGAGTGTGTGTGAGTGAGTACTGTACCACACGAGAGAACTCCACTGGCTCAAGCATGCAATGGGCCAAAGCGTTCATGAGATCAGGCTGAGAGAGAGAGAGAGAGAGAGAGAGAGAGAGATGGACAGGGATGAACGCATGAGGTTGTATGCTAAATGATGAGTGCCTCATAAACACACCTTCCCGCCAAACAAACACAAACACACACACACACACACACACACACACACACACACAAACATGACAATACAGTCGTATGCTCGGAGCATGTCGCGGCAGACACATAGGGAGCACTGTGGCACTTACAGGCACGAGCTTCCAGTACCATTTTGAGGGAGACTATCAGACAGGGAGGGGCGGGGCAAGAGAGACAAACAGGAAGAGCATAAAACAGGTCAAAGGTGAAAGGTTAAATGTCAAGAAGAGAGGCTATGTTCAGAATAGCATACTAACATCCTATTCTTACGAAAAAAATACAACACATAATATTTGAAATAGCAGAATATACAGGTAGTTTTTAATGGCCATCAAAGGAGAAAGTTCTCCTCCTTGACTTATTATTGGATGGGATGCTCAAACAGTTAAAAGGAATATTCCGGGTTCAATACAAGTTCAGCTCAAACAACAGCATTTGTGGCATAATGTTGATTATCACAAAAGCTAACTTTGACTCGTTCCTCCTTTCTTTAAAATAAAAGCAAAAATCTGGGTTCCAGTGTGGCACTTACAATGGAAGTGAATGGGGTACATGTTAAAATACTCACCGTTTCAAAAGTACAACTTTGATGCCATGACAACATAACACTGGAAACCCTGTACTAACATTACAGCTCAAATAATACAAAAGTTTTAATAGAAGAATTCATAAAAGTGTTTTTATAAAACTATGTGCTTCAGATATTTGCCTTTAAACCCTCCAAACATTGGCCCCCCCATTGACTTCCATTGTAAGTGCCACACTGGAACCTCCATTTTTGCTTTTTTTTTAAAAGAAAAGGAGGGACGAGTCAAAATATTTTTTGTGCAAATCAACATTATGCTGCAAATGCTGTTAATTGAGCTTAACTTGTACTGAACCCTTTTAGAAATGTTTTACAAAATTGGATTAAAAATGCAAAATAACCATTTTAATTTCTGTGACGGTAACTAGATGACACTTGTTGAATTTGGCATGCAACTTATGGAGGCCATTTTATATATATATTTTTTTATTCCTCATCAATAAACCTCATCTGGTGAAATATATATATATATATATTCCACACACACACACACAACTCTTTATCTGATGAATAAATAAATATAAAAAGCTTAATTTGGTAAATACTTACATACAGAGCATTATAACAGAGCCAAAGCTCTGTAATTTCAAAATAAGAGTCCCCAGTGTATTTTGGGCTTGCTTGAAGTAAATAAAAGTCACACATTTTGCACCAAATCTTAATTTCTCTGGTTATTTTTGGGATTTTATTCATTTTGCAGCCTCAATGTCTATGTTCAGACTGCAGGCAAATCAGATTTTTTTTCATTTCAGGCAGACTGTCCGCACTATTAATTGCAAGTGATCAAATCAGAAATGTGTGTTCAGACAAAACCAACCTATCTGCATGGGTTGCTTTGGTAACGACGTAGCCGTACCCACGTGACGATGCTTCCAAAACAAATGGAGGTGCATCATCTCACTCTCCAAATAAGCACCCTGTCCAATGACAGTGCAGAACGCACAAGAAAAACTCAGCGATGGAGGAGACTGGTATCCCCTCAGCGACACCATCCCATTCATTTTCAATGAGAGCACAGCGACTTCTGGCGACACGAGCTGTTGCGACCGTTGGCGATTAGATGTGGGCATGTCCCGCGACGCGACAAAGTTGAGACAAGTTCAACTTTATTCAAATGACGAGCAACTAACAGAAGCGACAGCCAATAGGAGAGAAGACGGGAGAGCTCACGTGATCCTTCTCTCTCTCTCTCTCTCTCTCTCAGCTCCTGCAGTAACGGAAAGATGGATGAAAGGCTAATTCTTGCTGTTAGCAATTTCATCCAGCCGCAGCTCTTACACCAGCCGGTGGTACTCGCCGTGCTGACTCCGAGATTGAATGGTTTTGTGGACCCAGACAGACCGGCGTTTGCGTTTTCGCCGCAGATAAACAGCCGCTATGGCAAACAGCACGCCTTGTTTCTCATTCATCTTTGATATAAAGCATTTTATGTACTGATTCCATTTATATTTAATCTTTCCCTCCAAAATGTTTGTCTTTAGCACCAAGAAAAGAGATTTGCTGTCAACAGCAATGGAATGACATCCGTGAATGTCATTTATAAACGTTACTAGGCAACCAGTAGTGGGAACGCCCACTAGCGACTTCACCGCCAGCCACTGGCGACCTGCAGCGACAAAGTGTGACGCAAAAGACCATTTGAAATCCGATTTGAGCAGTCCCGACTGAGACGCATCTGAGAAAATCATATGTCATGTGTTTTTTTGCTGTCCAGACTATCAAAACCTAATCTGGATATAATCTGGAAATGCAAAAAAAAACAAAATCGGATTTATAGTGGCAGTCTGAACAAGGAAGTCTGCACCCTTCATAGTAAGAAAAGAATAAGACACATTTTATTAGTGTATAGATCCATTTAAAAAACAATTCATCAGTTATCGGCCTATTCCACCACCTTGCTTATCCGTCGACCTCTAGTATGTAGTATGCTAGTGTTCCGTTCTGAACACAGACAGAAATGGAGGTAGAAGGAGAGAGACAGATAGATCAGATCTGTTAAAAGCAGACAAAATCTGATCAGAGAACAGGGCTGAACTGTGTCAAATACACAGCGAGTGAACCAGTCAACCAACAAGGAGAACACAGGCGCATACTAAGGCTCTAAGAGTTATTCTACTTTTAGATGTGGGCTTCCATCTGAGGCTTGTGATTGGTCATACCTTCTGATGGCACGGCGAATCAATGAGCGGCTGTTTCATCTTGAGTTCCTTCTCAGAGAGCTCTCTCGTCTTCAAAATGACCTAGGAAATACAAACACATGCACAATTCATACATGCAAGTTAAAAACTTGCCAGATGCTGTTTCAACCACTTTAAAGAAGACCTATATTGGGAAATATGATTTGTCTTGCCTTTAAAAGGGATAGTTCACCCAAAAATGGAATTTCTCTCATCATTTACTCACCCTCATGCCGTCCCAGATGTGTATATGACTTAATTTCTTCTGCAGGACAAAAACGTAGATTTTTAGAAGAATATCTCAGCTCTGTAGGTCCATACAATGCAAGTGTGGTGGCGTAGTGGCTAAAGCACAGGGCTGTTAATCAGAAGGTCGCTGGTTCGAACCCCACGGCCACCACCATTGTGTCCTTGAGCAAGACACTTAACTCCAGGTTGCTCCGGGGGGATTGTCCCTGTAATAAGTGCACTGTATAATACATTGGTACTCAGAAGGTTGCTGGTTCGATCCCCAGAGCCACCACCATTGTGTCCTTGAGTAAGGCACTTAACTCCAGGTTGCTCCGGGGGGATTGTCCCTGTAATAAGTGCACTGTATAATACATTGGTACTCAGAAGGTTGCTGGTTCGATCTCCACAGCCACCACCATTGTGCCCTTGAGCAAGGCACTTAACTCCAGGTTGCTCCGGGGGGATTGTCCCTGTAATAAGTGCACTGTAAGTCGCTTTGGATAAAAGCGTCTGCCAAATGCATAAATGTAAGTGAATGGTGGCCAAAACTTTGAAGCTCCAAAAGTGGTTTAATCCATGTCTTCAGAAGGATATGATCGGTGTGGGTGAGAAAAAGATCAATATTTAAGTCCTTTTTTACTACAAATCTCCAACTTTGACCAGCCTCGACCAGTAAGTGGCAATATGCACAAAGAATCCAAATCGCCAAAGAACAAAAGGAGAATGTGGAAAGTGAAAGTGAAAGTGGAGATTTTTTTGTAAAAAGGACTTTAATAGTGATCTGTATCTCACCCACACCTGTCATATCGCTTCTGAAGA